>NW_027252186.1:0-29192 GCF_044704955.1 Pristiophorus japonicus | reverse complement strand
TTTTTATGTGGCTACCATTTCCCCGATATACTTAGCCCCGAATTATTCTACTTATGGTGCGCTCTCCTAATATCCCTGCTACAGGATTAGCTAGTTTACCTGCTTCTTGAGCAAGTTCTTCATTTTTTAAATGTAACTCCTTTGTTTCTAGAGCTACTTCCGCTCTACTGAACAAATTCCCGTGACTCTGGAACTCATAATTCCCTCGTTTCTGCAGTGCACAATTCGGAAGTTTTTGCAACTGCTAACTCTCACCTTTCTAGTCCTAGTTCCCTTATTTTTGTTGCTAATACACATGTTTCTGAACTAATTCCAGGTACTCCAATTCTGCTCTCTGCAGCAACCAATTAGTCTGTTCCTGGAACTAATTCCCCTTTTCCTGGAGCTCATGATTTTTTCTGGAGTTTCTACTATCCCATATTGTGAATCTCCTAATGCTTCTGTTTTGGGAGGTAACTCCCCTGTTTCTGTTGCTAATACAACGGTGTGTGGAGCTAATACCTTTTTTTCTGGGGAAAATTCCTGCTGATGTTCAAATGTCCATATTTCTGGAGCTCTAATTATTTTGTGGTTTATGAAGCACATAATTGTCCTTTTTACGTGTCTACTAGTTCGCCGATATGTATTGCTCCTAATTGTCCTGTTTATGGTGCACTCTCCTTATTACCCTGCAACATGAACAGAAAAGTCAACGTTTCTAGCGATAACTCTCTTCCATCGAAACATAATTCCCCTGTTTCTGGAGCTAATTGTGCAGTACTGTGATTATTCCAGTGTTCCTGGAACTCACTTCCCATGCTTCTGCAGCTCCCCATTGCCCTGTTTCTGGAGCCAATTCCACTGTTTCTGGAGCTGCAAATTTACCAGTTTCTGTACCTCCTACTTTTTTTCTTTCAGGGCCTAATTCTAGTTTCTGGGGCTTATCCTTATGTTTCTGGCGCTAATTCCTCGTTTGTGCAGTAACTGCCGTGTAGCTGTGGCTCCTGCTTCTCCTCTTTCTGCGGTTCCTATTTTCCATATTCAAGGAGGGAATTCCCATGTTTCTGGAGCTAATACAGCTGTTTCTGGAGCTAATACCATTGATTCCAGAGAGAATTCCACAGTTTCTGGAGGTATTCGTTCGCCACTTTCTGGAGATTCTGTGTTGTTTGTGGCGCTCCTAATTGTCCTTTTTCTGGAGCTCCACATTGCTCTGATTATGAAGCACCTAATTGTCCTATTGATGAGTCTACTAGTCATATATATTTCTCCGAAATCACTTGTTATGGTGCGCTCTCCTACGTCTCCTGCTGCAGGGACAACTACGTCACTTCATTCTCGATAGAACTCTGCTCTTTCTAACTGCAATTCCACTGCTTCTGGAGCTAATTCTGGTGGCGAAGCCGCAGATTTGCTGATGTTCACGGAAGCTTTTGAAAATGACAAATCACCTGTCGCGGCCCGCCAGATTAGGACTTGCATCAGCCAAGATAACCTGCTGTCTCTAGTAAAAAAAACTGCATGCTGCATGGGAGCTGGGCTAGCATCCCCGTTGAAATGCAAGAGTTAATCAAGCCGTTCCAGCAGGGAAAGGACGAGCTGCCCATTCAGGCAGACTGCCTGTTGTGGGGTAACCCTTGTTCTACGCAAAAATGGCAGGGAGACATTCCTCTCGGATCACCACAGCACACATCCCGGTATAGTAACTATCAAAGCGACAGCCAGATTCCACATGTGGTTGCCCGGTATCGACTCTGACTTAGAGTCCTGTGTACAGAAATTCAGCATGTGTGCACAGTTGAGCATCGCGTCCAGAGAGGCACCATTAAGTTTGTGGTCCTGGCCCTCCAAACCATGGTCAAGGATCCATGTCAACAGGGCGGATCCGTTTCTCGGTAAAACGTTCCTGGTGGTGGTGGATGCTTTTTCAAAATGGATTGTACGCGAAATTATGTCTAGAAGCACCGCCACCGTCACCACTGAAAGCCTGTGGGCCATGTTTGTCACCCACGGCCTGCCTGACATACTGGTCAGTGAAAACCGGCCATGTTTCTCCAGTGCCGAATAAAAAAAAATCATGACATGCAATGGGATCAAACATGTCAACTTGGCCCCGTTTAAAGCAAACTCCAATGGGCAGGCAGAGCGGCCAGTAGAAACAATCAAACAGTGCCTTAAACGAGACACAGAAGGCTCACTCCAAACACGCCTGTCCCGATACTGCTCACCTACCGCACGTGACACACTCGCACACAGGGGTGCCCCCGGCTGAGCTACTCAAAAGTAGGACAGTTAAAACCAGAATCTCGCTGGTTCAACCCAACCTGCAATTCAGGTAGAGAGCAGGCGGCAGCATCAAAATGTAAACGATGGTCGCGCCACTGTGTCACGGGAAACTGATCTCAATGACCCTCTGTATGTGCTGAACTATGGATGTGGTCCCAATTGGAATGCGGGCACGGTGAGAGATAATGAAAGGAGTCGGGTGTTTGTCGTCAAACTTGGCAATGAAGAAATTTGCAGAAAGCACCTGCACCAAATGACGCTGCGGTTCACATACTGCCCGGAAAAACCCACAGCAGTACCACCTTTTTCGAGCCCACAACACACACCCAAATGATCAATTACACGACCCCGGGATAGGAAATCGAACCCTTCACGCCCAGCAGCCCAGCAAGGCCAGGCCCACCCGGCAGCCCTGCAGGGCCAAATACACGCCAGCCCAGCGAGGAGCACAACCAACACACCAGAACAGCATTTGTATCGAGTCGCTCCACCAGGGAAACAAAGGCACATAACCGCCTCACCTGTAAATAGTTTTCACTTTGACTTTGTTTGGGAGTGATGTTGTGTATCTGTAATGCATGCACTCCCATGTTGCGCCACCAGGGAGTGCACCCCCTGAAGTCCCAAGGGTTCCCAGCATCCATTGGGAGCACTGTATATAATCTGGCTCCTGAGGCCTGTACCTCATTCTGGAGTGTCTTAATAAAGACTGCGGTGACTGTTACTTTAACCTCCCAGTATGCAGTCTCAGCTGTGTTATGAACACAATAATTTCGTAAAGAAATGTGACCCTGATAGCCAGAAAGAAGGTTAAATGCTGACTCCCTTTCTGCGAAAAATTCCATTCATAAACATTTCTCTGACTGAAACTTCACCAAAAAAATTTAACTTTCAAAGTCATGAAACATGAATTTTCGCGCATCCGAATCTTCTGAATCAGATTCTGCTCGTTGTGCCGACTCAATCCATGTCCCTTTGCAATATTCTGCTTCCATGCACACTATGAAATGTGCCACTAACTTATAGAATCACAGAATAAGGGAATGGTTTCAGTACAGAAAAAAGCCATTCCACCATTTGAGCTCATGCGAACTCGCAACGAGTCCCACACCCCTCATTTTTCCGCAGCTGTGCAATTTTTCCTTCAGATGCTATCCAACTGATTTTGAAACGTAAGATTGAGTCTCTCTCCGCCGCCCTTTAAAGCAGTGTATTCCACATTCTAACCACTTGCTGCCAAATGGCCACCTCCTGTTCCTATGCATAAAGTCTGAGAAACACGTGATCAATTGGTGACACACTCACAACCTTGCAACCTTACAAAATAGAGCACCATCATTCTATTCTCGGAACGCAAGCTCCTGAAGCTGAAGTATCCTGCTGTTGAGGTTAAAGCTCTGGTTATGTTCCCAACGCAAATTCTGACACAGCGTTTCAGTAGTGTGGTGGTTATCACATTCGCCAAACACGTGAAAATTCACTGGTTCAAAACCAAGCAAATACATTTTGCAAACGTGTTCCATTAATGATTGAAAAAATTGACTAAATCATATTAGTGGTTCAATATTAAGAGAGTGCAGTGTCTCACGAAGCTGTTGCATTTGCTGATTTCTCTGTACAGTTCTCTCCGCAATCAAACTCTACATAGCGTCTCTCACTCCCTCCAGTTTCCAGCCCTGACGGTGGAGAAACCCTCTCTCAAAGCTGCACATTCCATGCATTCAGTTCTGCTGTGAGAGATCATTAAAGGATTCTGCCGCGCCGCTTCGATTCACAAAAGAAAATCAAAGCCACAAACAAACCCATCGACTCCGCGCCAGCTCCAGAGTGAGTGAGGGCGGGACAAGCCCCAACATTCCGCTCACGGACTCTCCAATCAGCCGCTGCTTGCGTAAAGCGGCGAAGGCACATTCAACCTGTGGTTTACCGCCCTTAACTGGGCTGCAAAATACCACGATTTTAGCCAAGGCTCCCCGTACATCAAATAGCAGCCTCATAAGACACTTAATCTCAGGTTCCTGAACTCGATCCCCAGCTTGCACGATCATTTTTTCACTGGAAACACCATTAATTAACCGATCGCTTCGTTTTGCATCATGAAAGTAATGCTATGCGATAATTATATAATCATACAAGTTTACAGCATGGAAAGAGTCCTTTTCGGCCCATCGTATGCGCAACGGTCAACAAATAGCCAGTTTTCGTTGTGTAACCCTGCAGCTTACTGCATTTCAAGTGCACATCCAAGTACTTTTTAAATGTGGTGATGTTGCCTGCCTCCACAACACTTTCAGGCAGTGGGTTCCGGACCACCACAAATATCTGGATGAAGAATGTGCCCTTCAAATCCCCTTTAACCCTTATACGAATTACTTTTAATGTATGCCCCCTCGTGATTGAACAATCCACTGTGGGAAGTAAGCACTTTTATTCAACAATATTTAGGCCCCTCTTAATTTTATGCAGCTAAATGCTGTCACCCATCAGCTTCCTCTGTTCCAAGGAAAACAAACCCAGCTTATCCAATCTGCCCACGTAGCAACGTTGATCCACTCCCGGCAACATCTGCGTAAACCTCCTCTGTACCCTCTCCAGTGCTACCACGTCCTTCTTTCAATATGGTGACCAGAACTGCACCCGGTACTCCACCTGTGGCCTAACCTCTGCCAATAAATGCAACCATTCTGTATGTCTTCTTAGCCAACTTATCCAAATGGCCAGCTACCTTCAGGAATCTGTGGAAATGCAATCCCAGTTCCCCTTTTACCTGTATATTTCTCAATGTCCTACCAGTTGATGTGTATTCCCTTTCATTGTTAGCCCTCCACAAACGCACGATCTCACTTGTCCCTAGATTAAATTCCATTTGCCACTGTTCTGCCCAACTTACCAGTTGATTGATATCTACCAGCAGTCTCCAGGTTTCTTCTTCATTGTCAAGCACACTGCCTATTTTACTATCACCTGCAAACTGATCAATCTTAACACCGATATTCAAGTTTAGATCAATGATATATACCAGAAAAATAATGGACCTAACACTGAAAACTGCGGAACTCCACTGGAAACATCCTTTCAGTTAAAAAAACACCCATCAAACATTACCATTTGCTTTCTGTCTCTGAACCAAATTTGGATCCAATTTGCCACTTTGCCCTGGAACCCATGGGCTTTTATTTTCATGACCAATCTGCCATGTGTGACCTTAGCGAAAGCCTCAATAAAATCTATATACACTACATCGTACGCATCCACTGATCGACCCTCCTGGTGACCTCCTCCAAAAATGCATTCAAGTTACTCAAATGCGACCATTCCTTAACAAATCCTGTTGTCTGTCCTGATCAACCAGTGTCTTTCGAAATGTAGAAAATGTATAATCGTTAAAGGTTATCCTTTTTTCACGGGAAAACATCATTAATTCATTGATGATCTTCATTTGCACAACTAAAGAAATGTTAACTGAAGGAGAGTCCTTAATTGAATAATTTGTCGATGCTCTGCAATTTACCTCTCAAGTCATAAACCATTTTAGACACTGCGTTTTAGTGGTCTGCTTCAAAATGATCATTGCTGGTAACAGGTAAATGAGACTCGGAAACAGTGAGGTAGACTGTAGAGCAAGCGACCGGTTGTTGTCAAACAGCAACGAAATTAAACATTCTGCAAGAATAACATCGAAAAGAAAGGTGACCCCGACAGCAAGAAAGAAGATTTAGTGCTGAGTCCCTTTCAGCAAAACATTCCTTTCCCAAACATTTCTCCGATCGGAACTTCACAAAACAAAAATGATGCTGTTAATGTCATAAAACCCGAATTTTCGCGCGCCAGAATTTTCAGAATCAGATGTCTCTTGTTGTGCCGACTCAATCCATGTCCCTTTGCAATATTCTGCTTTCATGCACATTGTTAAATATGCCACTGACTTATAGAATCACAGAATAAGGGAACGGTTACAGCAAGGAAGAAAGCCATTCGGCCCGTCGAGCCTATGCCAACTCTCAACTAGTCCCACTCCCCGTCATTTACAGGCAGCTGTGCAATTTGTTTCCATCAGATATTTATCCAACTCCGTTTTGAAATATAAGATTGAGTCTACCTCCACCGCCCTTTTAAGCAGTTTATTACATATTTTAACCGCTTTCTGAGGAACGGCGAGTCCTGTTCTTATGTATAAAGGCAGAGAAACACGGGATCAATTTCTGACACCCTCAAAACCTTGCACTGTCATTCTGCTCTCGTGACGAAAGCTCCTGAAGTGTGGTCCAGCTGTTGAGGTTAAAGCTCTGGTTATGTTCCCAATATTGCATTTTTCGCAGCGTTTCCATAGTGTAGTGGTTATCATTTTCGATGAGCATGTGAAAGACCTCCGGTTCGAAACCGGTTGGGAACATTGAATCATATAAGTTTACAGCATGTAAGGAGTCCTTTTCGGCACATTTATCCACACCGGCCAACAAATGTCCAGTTTTAGGTGTGTAACCCTGCACCTTATTGCATTTCAATTGCACATCCAAGAACATTTTAAATGTGGTGACGGTTTCTGCCTCCACATTACTTTCAGACAGTGAGTCCCAGACGCCCACATGCATCTGGATGAAGAATGTTCCCTTTAAATCCCCTTTAACCCTGATACGAATTACTTTTAATTTATATCCCCTGGTTGCTGACTCCTCGACTATGGGAAATAGACACTTTTAATGAACAAAATCTAGACCCCTCCTAATGTTATACACCTCAATGCTGTTGCCCATTCAACCTCCTCTGTTCCAAGGAAAACAAACCCAGCCTGTCAAATCTTGTCCTCTTAGCAAAGTTTCTACACTCCCGGCAACATCTACGTAAATCTCCTCTCTACCCTCTCCAGCGCTATCACGTCCTTCCTTCAATCCTCTGGCAGGGGGCTGGTGAAGTCTCTCTGTAAATTCTCCCAAGGTTCCAGTGGCCTTGGCTGATCTCCCATTAGTACCTTGCATCCCCTTGGATAGTGGTAAAAATGAGTGCCTGGTAGTTATAGAGCAGTTCACCCGATGGGTGGAAGCTTTCGCTACCAGGCACTGCTTCGCTCGGATGGTAGCACAGATCCTGGCTAGCAAGGTGATACCTCGGTGGGGAGTACCTCTACAGATAGATTCAGACAATGGGACACATTTCATGGGCAAATTAATGAAAGAAACATGAGCACTGCTGGGAATCAAACAGAGGTACCACATGCCATATCATCCCCAATGTTGGGCACAAATAATGCACCTTCGTCAAAATTTAGCTACATCCTTCCGCATTGCTTACCACCACGAGTACTGCGAGAGCAAGTACAGCATGTGTTATCCCGTGATATAATTTTAGTAGTTGTTGCCCACAACATTGTGGTGCCACAACATGCTCCTGGGGATCCCTTACCCATATTTCAAATTTTTGCTGGATTCCTTCCACGTCTTTCTTCCTTATCGACACTCTGGTGGACCAATACTATACTTATATCAGTCTGAGCACTGTTGACATTATTGGTTGAATTTCAGCCTTAAATGCTGGCTCTGGCTTCTCTCACCTGCCGCTCGTTTGGAACCGAGGTCAGCGATCTTATTCCCGACGATGGTTAGGTCTTGCGGGTTTTTTGGCCTTTACTAGTTAGTTTTGTGTGTGCTTTTACCTTTATTTCCGCTGCTCACCATGGTTCCTTTGCTGCTTTCACTCGACTTTCTACTAGCGTTCCATGTTTTACCACCTTGCCAGTAGATGTAGATGTTACATACCCTCGTCATGACCAGGCTGCAATATAGTGGTGATCCACCCCGAAAACGTATTGATTATCTGGATATTTGTTTACTCGCTTTCATTTAGCTGACTCGAGAGCCTTTATACCAGTTCTGCCACCTGAGCTGACTTGTCTCCTGGGAGCGCTCCTACCATTATTTCCTCTTGCTCCTGTGTTGCCACTGCCCACCCAGTATGGGGTTCTCCATCAATGTATTTTCTGGATCCATCCACATAGAAAGTCTCATCTGGATTGTCCAATGGCTCTTTCTTTACCGCGCTGAGCGTTTCCTCCTCTACTTGTTCGCTAGAGCTATGTTCCTCTCCTTCTGTCAGCACTCCGGTAGCGAGGTTAACTCCATTATGCTTTTTTATTATTACTGAGTTGTCTTTGTGCATGAATACGGACTACCACTTAGCTTTTCGGCTGTCCGAGATCGACCGCAGCTTTCAAGTATTGAGTAGTTCTACCAGGGTATGTTGTGGGTGCAAAACGATCTGTCCCATCATCATTACTGGTTGGCTTAATTTCACTGCCCAATTCGCACAGTTCAGGGCGGCCACACATCGGGGCATTCCTCTAACTACTGGGACTTTCGTCGTCGAGTAGTAGGCTATAGGTCTCTGGTAGCTCCCATGTTCCTGCATTACCACGGCGGAATAGCTTCCATCATGCTGATCACAGTATAGGTGGAATGATTTATTGGGACCTGGCAATCCGAGGGCGGGGGACGACATCAGAACTATTTTAGTTCACCTTATGCCTCTTCCAGCTCTGGTCCGCAATCTATCTTCTGCAAGTTTCCCCCGCTCCATTTAATTAATTTCTGTATGGGTTCCGCTATTGTTGTGTATTGAGGTATAACATTCCGACGATAGTTAAAACATCCTAATACCTTCCTTACTCCACTGAAATTCTGGGGCTGAGGCATGTCCCTAATTGACATCCGTCTTTCCTCTGTCATGTATTTCTTGCCCTGACTGATCCAATGTCCAAGGTACTCCACTTAGTCTGGGCCACCTGCGCCGACATGGGTGATGACGTGAACCCCTTCTGCACGCATGCAGACACTCACATACACAGTTACACACAGACACGCACTGGCACATCGTCACGCACACAGCCACTCATTCACATACACACAGACACAACCTCATAGGCATATACACTGAAACACATCTCCAATCACGCATATACACACATACACAATCACAAACTTTCCCAGACACCGTTACAAACACACACTCACGCAGAAAATCACACACATAATCACACACACACTCACACACACACAATTATACAAACTTACACACTCACAGACTTACAAACACATATGCAGACACACACTTACATACATACACATTCACACAATCATGCACTTACTCACCCACACATCCTGCCACAGGCTTATATACTCACGCTCTTACACACTCACGCACTTAGACACGCATTTCTTCAAAGATTACACATTCAAACACTTACCCAGAGACACACTCAAGCACACACATGCGCACACATAGACACTCGCACACACTTACAGATTCACATACTCATATACTTACACATTCAACCACTTGCACGGGCACGCACGTGTACACTTAAACATTTACTCACTAATACATTCAGTGACTTACACAGTCACACCTTTAGCCTGACACACAATTGCACACTCACATACTTACAATAACAGACTTACACACTCACACTCTTACCCAGGCACACACTCACACATTCACTAATTTTCACAAACAAACAATTAGCCAGGCACGCGCTTACATGCTCACTTCATTACGGACTCATACACTCACACACTCACAGATGTAAGCACTCACACACTTAACTAGACACGCACTTACACACTCGCACATTCACACTCATAGACTTACACACTCACAGACTCACACACTTACACAGGCACACATTCAAACAATTACACTCTCCCAGACTGAAACAGTCACACACACTCACACTCACAAACACTTACCCAGACACACACTTAAACACTCACATATTTACACACACACAGGCACACACTTACACACACACTCCATCCATCATAGGCAATCACTCGAATTGAGGATGACTTGCTTCCACGCAAAACTTTCACAGGTTTTTCAATGATGGTCCTAAAATTTCAGGTCCGAACAAAATCTTCAAGGGAGGAAGATGCCTATGCGTGTATTTTTTTAACTTTTGATGACTGTTGTACAACAGCCAGCAATAACCCACGCATACACTTACCCAGACACATGCACATAAACTCATGCATAATAACACACTCACACTCACTTACCCAGACACACATATACATACTCACACAAATGCACACACACTTACCCAGACAGAAATTCAAACACAATAACACACTCATACTCATACATCCTTACCCACACAAACACTAATTCTGTCATACACTCACTCATTCACACACAATAACACACTCCCACTCACAGACGCTTAACCAGAACCGTAATTACACACTCACATACTTGCACACACACACACTTACCCAAGCACACACTCAAACACTCACATACAATAACAGACTCACAAACACTTACGCAGAAATACACTTACACACTCATACATACATTCACACTCGCATAAACCTACACTGAGCCAGGCACGCATTTACCCAGAGACACATTTACACTTGTACAGTTGACTCATGAGATGGCCAGTTGGAACAAAGTATTAAATGAACTATTGTGTGTCAGGCGAATATTTGGTGCAGGTTGCCTTTAATGAACGGGGTAGAGGAGCATAGAGGTGCTGTTACACATATCACTAAAAGCAGCGACGCAGGTCAATGAGGCCATAATTAACATCAAATAAAGCTCCAGGGTGCATTTCAAGAAGGTCAGATTTCAATACAACAATAAGTTGTATTTACTTAGCGCCTCTGTCAGAGTGAATCTTCCCAAGGCGCTGCACAGAAGTGTTATGAGACAAAACATTAGACACCGAGACATATCAGGAAAAATTAGGGCAGGTTATTGAAAGCTTCATTGAAAAGGTAGATTTTAAGGAGCATCTTGAAGAATGATGGAGAAGTGCAGTGATGGAGAGGTTTATCCAGGGAGGCCTGTGATCAGAGTGAATATTAACCCACTCACTTCAACACTCTCTACACAGCGCTGCGTGTGTGAGGCATGTGATCAGTCTGAATATTGCAGTCCATATTCCTTTCCAGTCCATTGTGCATTACATATTACAATCCATTTCCCATTTCTTTTTCCATTCCATTCCATTTTCCAATTCTTTATTTCATCTTCCATGTTCCATTCCATTCTGTTCCATTCGATTCCTTTCACCATTCCATGTTCACTTCGATTTTTCTGTTCATGTGCCATATTCCATTTCATTCCATGCTCCATATTGCAGTTCATATTCCATATCACGTACTTAATTTTCCATTCCATTCCCCATTCCATTCCATTCCCCATTCAATTCCATTGCATGCCATATTCCATGTTCCATTCCACTCCATAATCCATTTTCCTTTCCATTCCCCATTACATTACATTCAATTCTCCATTCGATATTCCGTTCCATTCTATTCCTCATTCAATTCCATTTTCCATTTCATTCCATTCCATTTCATTCGATATTCCATTCCATTCCATTCTGCATTCCGTATTACAATCAATTTTCAATTCCTTTTTCCATTCCATTTCATATACCATTCCATTCTATTTCATTCCATTGCATCCGTTTCGTTCCCACATTCCATGATACATTCCATTGTCCCATCCATATTCAACTGTATTCTATTCATATCAATTGCCCATTCCATTCCCTATTCCATATTACATTCCATATTCCACTCCACATTTTATTTCGCTTTCCATTTGCATTCCATTCTCCATTCCCTCTTCCATTTCAAAATCCATTCCTTATTCCATTCCACTCCATGTTCAATATTCCATTCCATGTTCCATATATCTTTCCATATTCCATTCCATATTGCATGTTCCATTCAATTTCCGTTATATATACCTTTTTTCGTTCCATTTTCCATTGCATGTACTATTCTATTCCATATTCTATTCCATAGTCCATTCCATTCTGTTCAGTTTTCCATTCAATTGCATTCCATTCCATTCCATTTCCCATTCTATTCCATTTATCATTCCATTCCATATTTCATCACATTCCATAGTCCATTCTATTCCATGTATCATTCCATATTACAAACCATATTCCATTTCCCATTCCATTCCATTCCATTCCATATTCCATTTTCCATTTCCATCTCCCATTCCATGGAAAATTGAACATCATGTCAATTGGAATATGGAATATGGAATAAGGAACAGAATGGAAAATGGAATGGAAATGAAAATGTAATATGGGATGGTCTTTGGAATATGAAATGTAATAGAATGTGGAATGGAATAGGAAAAGGTATAGGAAATACAAAATGGATCGCAATCAAATGGAATAGAATGGTAAGCAATGGAATATGGAATGCGGATTGGAATGGAATGGGCAATGGAATGGGGAATGGGGAAAGATATGGGCAACGGAATGGGGAATGGAGAATGGAATGGAATATGGAATGTGGACTGGAATGGAACATGGAATATTGACGGAATATGGAATATGGAATGGAATATTGAATGTGGAATGGAATATTGAACATAGCATAAAATGGAATATGGAATGGAACATGGAATGGGGAATGTAATGTAATGGAATAGGAATGGATTTGGAACGGAGAATCCAATGTAGAATGAAAAATGGAATGAAATGGGAAAAGAAATGTGAATGGAACGTGAAATTGAATGGAAAATGGAAAACGGGATATGAAAGTGAAAATTAAATATATGATATGGAAAACGGAATGGAATATGGAATAAGGAACGGCATGGAATATGGAATGGAATGCAATATGGAAAATGGAATGAAATATGGGACAAGGAATGAAATGCAATATGGAATTGAAGGGAAAATGGAATGTAATATGGAATGGTACCTGGAAGATGGAATGGAAAATGTAATGTGAAAGGTCGAATGGATTTGGAATATGGAATGGACTGGAATATGTAATGTAAAATGCAATGGAATGGAGTATGGAATATGGAATGAAATGGAATTGCGAATGTTATGCAATGGAATGGGTGTATGGAAAGGAATGAAAAATTAAATGGGAAATGAAATATGGACCGGGGAATGGAATGGGAAATAGAATGTGGAATGGAAAATCGAATGCAACATGGAAAATGGTATATGGAACATGGAATGGAATGGCACGTGGAATATGGAATGTAATGGAATATTGAATGTGGAATGGAATATTTAACATGGATTGGAATAGAATATGTAATTGTACAAGGAATATGAATGTAATAGGGATTGAATGGGGAAATGAATGGAATATGGAATGAGGAATAGAATGGAACGGAATATCGAATGGAGAATTTAATGGAATGTAATAGGGAATGGAAAGGAAAATGGAATATGGAGTGGAATGGAACATGGAGTGGACTGGAATAGAATGGAATGGAATATGGAATGGTGAATTGAATGTAATGGGCAATGGCATGGAATAGGTTGTGAAATGGAATATAGATTAGGTAATGTAAAATGGAATATGGAATATTGAACATCGAATTGAATAAGAGCGATGCAATTGAATGGAATATTTAATGTCGGTGCAATATTAAACCTGGATTGGAATGGAACATGGAATGGAACAAGGAACATAATTGTAATATGGAATGGAATATTGAAAATGGAATTGGATGGAATACGGAATGAATATGGAATGGAAGATGGAAAGGGGAATGCAATATTAAATAGAATGGGGAATGGTATGGCACGGGATGGGGAATGGAGTGGGATGTAATATGGAATATAAAATGTAATATTGAATGAGGAATGAAGTGGAATATGTAATGGTGAACGGAATGGAAGAAGGAATGGAATGCGAAAGGAAAATGGAATATGGAATCGGAAATATGGATTCCAATCGAAAATGGAAGTTAATCTGGAATATGGAATGGAATATGTAATGGAACATATAAAATGAAATAAGGAACATGGAATTTAAAATGGAATATGGAGTGGAATGTTATATTTAATGTGGAATGTAACATTTACCCTGGATTGGATTCAAATATGGAATGGAATCGGGAATGAAATGCGGAATGGAATGAAATGTGTAATGGTGAATGGAATGGGGAATGGAATATATTGGGCAATGTAATTGGATATGGACTGGAATGGAATATGGAATATGGAATAGAATATAGAAAAAGGAAAGCAATGGAATATGGAATGGAATGGAATATGGAAAGAGATTTGGAATGGAAAAGAGAACATGGAATGGAAAATGTAATACCTAATATGGAGCGTGGAATGGAATATGGAATGGAATGGAATATTAAAGGTGAATTAGAATATTGAATAATGAATGGAATGGAATGGAATATGGTTTGGAATATGGAATGGAATATGGAAAGGAATGGAATATGGAATTGAAATGAAATATGGAATGGAATATGGAAAATAGAATTGAATGGAATTTGGAATATGGAAAATAATGGGGAATGGAAAGGAATGGGGAATGGAATGGAATTGTGCATGGAATATGAAATGGAATGGGGAATGGAATGGAATGGAATGGAATATGGAATATAAACGTGAATGGAGAAACACATGGAGAATGTAAAAAGGAATGGGAAGGGGAATGTAAAGGGAACGAAATGGCAATTCGAAAACAAAATGCAATAGAATAGAATATGGAATGGAAAATGGGATGAAAAATGTAACATGGGTTATGGAATGTGGAATGGAATGGAAAATGGAATGGAATGGAATATGGATGGAATGGAATGCGCAATGGATTATGAAACATGAAATGGAATGTGGAACAAGGAATGGAACGGATTATGCAATGGATTAGAAAACGGAAATGAAAATGTTATGGAAAATGCAACATAGAATGGAACATGGAATATGGAAAGTGAAATAGAATGGAATAGAATACTGAATACGGAATGGAATATGGAATGGACTATCGAATGGAATATGGAGTGGGGAATGGAATATTGAATGGAATGGAATAGATGGGGAATGTTATGGAATGGAAAATGGAATACAATATGCAATTGAATGGAATGGAAAAAGGAATGGAAAATGGAATATGGAATCGGAAATATGGCGGGCAGTTGATAATGGGGGACCATAGGGATTGGTGCTTGGGCCGCAGCTATTCACAATGTATACACGTTTTTTGGATGAGGCTACCGAAAGTAATATTTCCATGTTTGCTTTCGACACATAAGTCGATGAGATTTCCCAATCCTCTCTGGCTGCAGGTTTGGTGCCAGTGGACTGGAGGACTGCTAATGTACCTTTGTTAAAAAAGGGAGGAAGGAAAAGACCGAGCCAGTCAGGCTCACTGACAGTCCAGTCTTTCTCACATCAGTGGCAACAATATTATGGAAAATATCCTGAGGGACAGGGTAAATCTTCATTTGGAAAGTCATGGATTAATGAAGTACAGTCAGCACGGATTTGTTAAGGGAAGGTCTTGTCTGAATAAATTGATCGAAGGCTTCCAAGAAGTCACTCGGAGGATTGATGAGGGCAGTGGGTATGGCATAGTGTATTCGATTTTAATAATGCATTTGATAAGCTACCACATGGCAGATTGGTCTCGAAAGGAGAACCCATGCCATCCAAGGAAAAGTGGAAAGTTGGATGCAAAATTGAAACAGAGGCAGGAATCAAGTGGTAATGTTCTATGAACATTGTTGCGATTGGAATGCTCTATCCAGTGGGTCGCACAATACCGGGCCCCTTGCTTTTTCTGGTATATATCTATGACCTTGACATGAAAGTTGCGAGTTTGATTAAGAAGTTTACAGTTTACACTATAATAGGCTGTTTGGTTGATAATGAAAAAGAATGCTGCGGACAGAAGGAAGATATCAATGTACTGGTCACATGGGCAGAACACTGTCAAATGGAACTGAATTCGGAAAAGTGCGAGGTTATGCATTTTGAGAGGTATAACAAGGCAAGGACATAAGCATTAAATGGCACGACACTGAAAATTGTAGAGGAACTAAGCGACCTTGGGGTGCAGGTCCACAGATCACTGAAGGTAGCAGGCCAGGTGGATAAGGTGGTTTTGAAGACATGTGGAATATTGGCCTTTATTAGTCAAGGCATGGAATTCAAATGAAGGAGGTTATGCTTGAACTGTATTGAACAGTAATTAGGCCGCAACTGGAGTACTGCGTGCAGTTCTGGTCATAACTTTACTGTAAATATGTGATTGCACTAGAAACGGTGTAGAGCAGATCAACAAAATTCTTGCTTGCATGGAGAATTTTTGCTTTGAGGAAAGATTGGAGATGCTGGGTCTGTTTTCTTTGGAACAGAGGTGGCTGATGGGAGACCTGATTGGGGTGTACAAAATTATGAGGATCCTGGACAGATTGGATTGGACGGAACTGTTTCCGTTTGCAGCTGTGGCGGGGGGTGAAGGGGGGCGGTGGGGCTGTCAACAACCAGGTGTATAGAATTAATATAATTGGGGGGCGGTTTAATTGTGATTTAAGGTTAGATATATTCGCCCAGTTTGTGGTGGCTATCTGGAGCTCACTGTCTGAAATGATGGCTGAGACAAGAATCCTTACCGCATTTAAAAAAATACTTGGATGTGCACTTACAGTGCCGTAATCTACAGGACTACAGACCAAAAGCGGGAAAGAGGGATTAGGCTGAATAGCTCTTGGACGCCTGGCGTGGACACGATTGTACAAAATAGCCTCCTTCTGCGCTGAAAATGTCTATGATTGTATAAATTCACCTGGAATATTGCACGCAGTTGTAGGATCCTTATTTAAAGAGTGAAATATGTTCATTGGAGGCAAGTCACAAAAGGTACAAAGGTTGTCTTATGAAGAAAGGTTGAGCAGATTGGGGCTATACTTATTGGAGTTCAGATGAATGAGAGATGATCTTTTGGAAGCATCTAAGAATCTGAGGTGGCTTAACAGGGTAGATGCAAACCGAAAGTTGCCTTTCGTGATGGGATCTACAACGAGGGGACGTAGATTCAGAATAAGTGGTCGCCGTTTTAAAACGGAAATGAGGAGGAATACCTTGTCTCAAAGCGTCGTGCATTGTTGGAATTCTCCACCCCAGATAATAGTGGAGACTGGGTCATTGAATATATTCAAGTTGGAGATAGACAGATTTTTCAACGATAAATGAGTCAAGCATTATCGGGAGCCAACAGAGAAGAGGATTTGAGACCATGATCTGTTCAGTCATGAAGTCATTGAATGGCGGAGCAGAATCGAGGGGCTTAATGGTCGCCTCCTGCAATAATTTCATACGTTCTTCTGTTATGTAAACTTTCAAATCATTTCAAATTGCACGGACTTTTCTTGAGGCGTCTGATTCAGAATGTTCATTGTAACATGAAAATGCCAATGGGGAAACAGTGAGACGGATTTTAAAGCAAGGGTCTGGTTCCTGTAAAAGAGCAAAGAAAATATCAATTCTGGAAGAACAATCTCGAGAAGAAGTGTGAACACTACGTGATATAAACACACAGCTTCTGATCTGGAGTCAGACACGTTACTGTTGCATTACAATGTCTACAGTACCGGCAGCGGATGTTTGTATATATGAATTTTCTTCCAACACAGTTTTATTTAACCTGCATTGGTGTAACAAAATAGTTAAAATCCGCACCCACTCCAAGCGGGTGTCACACAGCATCAGAAATAGAGTCCACCTCTCAATCGCCCATCACGCCCAATCCATCAATTTAGAGAGGCGGAGAGCTTTAGTGAAGTCTTTCCAGAGCATCGGGCCCGGGCAGCTGAAGGCATGTCCACTCATGGTTGAGCAGTTATAATCAGGGATGTTCAAGAGGGCAGAATTTGAGTAGCGCAGACATCCCGGGGGTTGTGAGGCTGAAGCAGTCGTCGAATGTATTCGAAACAAGGAAAGACGATCAAAATTAAATCAATGGAAATCGGGGGGGGGGGGGGGTTGCACTTTCCACTGACTGGAGACATACCTAGCAGAGAGGAAGATGGTTCTGGCTATTTGAATTCAATCATCCTAGCCCCAGTACATCGCTGCAGGAGTTCCTCAGGGCACTGACCTTGGCCCAACAATTTTCAACCTTTTCATTTCATATATAACCTCCCTCATAAGACCATAAGTGGGGATGTTCGTTGATGATTGCATGCTGCTCTGTTCCACTCACACCTCCGAAGATAATGAAGCAACCCATGCCCAAATGCAGCAAGACCTGAACGATATTTCGGCTTGGCCAGATAACCATCACGTTATCCCCCATCATCAACTTCCTATGGATCAGCATTGTCCAGCAACTTAACTGGCCCATTCACATCAATATTGCGGCCACAAGAGCAGGTCAGAGGCTGTGCATTCTGAGGTGAGTGTCTCGCGTCCTGACTCCAAAATATTTCCACCATGTACAAGGCAAAAGTAAGGAGCCCGGTGGAAAACTGTCCACTTGCCGAGATGAGTGCAGCTCCAATTGCACTCAAGAAGCTCGACAACATTTGCAGCAAAGCAGCCACGTGATTGTTATATCATTCACCACCTTAAACGTTCACTCGCTGGATCACAGGCAAAACTTCGCTGCGGTGTTTGCCAGCTAAAAGTTGAACTACGGCAACTCACGAAGGTTTATTCGGCTGCACCTCCCTAAACCGCGACATCTACCCTGCAGCAGGGTGCATTATATCACCATGAGCTAGAAATCCCACTCCCGCCCCCCGCCCCCCGCCGTCACGTAACACGCCATCATGACTCGGAAGTTTTTCCCGGTTCCTTAATCTGAATGGAGCATAAATTCTGGAACTCCGTCCCTAACAACACTGTCAAAGAAACATAGAAACATAGAAACATTGAAAATAGGTGCAGGAGTGGGCCATTCGGCCCTTCTAACCTGCACCGCCATTCAATGAGTTCAAGGCTGAACATGCAACTTCAGTACCCCATTCCTGCTTTCTCACCATACCCCTTGATTCTCCTCGTAGTAAGGACTTCATCTAACTCCTTTTTGAATATATTGAGTGAATTGGCCTCAACAACTTTCTGTGGTAGAGAATTCCACAGGTTCACCACTCTCTGGGTGAAGAAATTCCTCCTCATCTCGGTCCGAAATGGCTTCCCCCTTATCCTTAGACTGTGTCCCCTGGTTCTGGACTTCGCCAACATTGGGAACATTCTACCTGCATCGAACCTGTCTAACCACGTCAGAATTTTAAACGTTTCTATGAGGTCCCCTCTCATTCTTCTGAACTGCAGTGAATACAAGCCCAGTTGAACCAATCTTTCTTGATAGGTCAGTCCCGCCATCCCGGGAATCAGTCTGGTGAACATTTGCTGCACTCCCTCAATAGCAAGAATGTCCTTCCTCAGGTTAGGAGACCAAAACTGTACACAATACTCCAGATGTGGCCTCACCAAGGCCCTGTACAATTGTAGCAACACCTCCCTGTCCCTTTACTCAAATCCCCTCGCTATGAAGGCCAACATGCCATTTCTTTCCTTAACCGCCTGCTGTACCTGCATGCCAACCTTCAATGACTGATGTACCATGACACCCAGGTCTCTTTGCACCTCCCCTTTTCCTAATCTGTCACCATTCAGATAATAGTCTGTCTCTCTATTTTAACCACCAAAGTGGATAACCTCACATTTATCCACATTATACTTCATCTGCCATGCATTTGCCCACTCACCTAACTTATCCACTCTACAGCCTCATAGCATTCTCCTCGCAGCTCACACTGCCACAAAACTTAGTGTCATCCGCAAATTTGGAGATACTACATTTAATCCCTTCGTCTAAATCATTAATGTACAGTGTAAACAGCTGGGGGCCCAGCACAGAACCTTGTGGTACGCCACTAGTCACTGCCTGCCAATCTGAAAATTCCCCATTTACTCCTACTCTTTGCTTCCTGTCTGACAACCAGTTCTCAATCCATGTCAGCACACTACCCCTAATCCCATGTGCTTTAACTTTGCACATTAGTCCCTTGTGTGGGACCTTGTCGAAAGCCTTCTGAAAGTCCAAATATACCACATCAACTGGTTCTCCCTTGTCCACTCCACTGGAAACATCCTCAAAAAATTTCATAAGATTTGTCAAGCATGATTTCCCTTTCACAAATCCATGCTGATTTGGACCGATTATATTACCTCTTTCCAAATGCACTGCTATGACAGCCTAAATAATTGATTGCATAATTTTACCCACTACTGATGTCAGGCTGACCGGTCTATAATTCCCTGCTTTCTCTCTCCCTCCTTTTTCAAAAAGTGGGGTTACATTGGCTACCCTCCACTCTATAGGAACTGATCCAGAATCAATGGAATGTTGGAAAATGACTGTCAATGCATCCACTATTTCCAAGGCCACATCCTTAAGTACTCTGGGATGCAGTCCATCAGGCCCTGGGGATTTATCGGCATTCAATCCCATCAATTTCCCCATCACAATTTCCCGACTAATAAGGATTTCCCTCAGTTCCTCCTCCTTACTAAACCCTCCGACCCCTTTTATATCCGGAAGGTTGTTTGTGTCCTCCTCAGTGAATACCGAACCAAAGCACTTGTTCAATTGGTCCACCATTTCTTTGTTTCCCGTTATGGCTTCCCCTGATTCTGACTGCAGGAGACCTACGTTTCTCTTTACTAACCTTTTTCTCTTTACATATCTATAGAAACTTTTGCAATCCGTCTTAATGTTCCCTGCAATCTTCTTCTCGTACTCCATTTTCCCTGCCCTAATCAAACCCTTTGTCCTCCTCTGCTGAGTTCTAAATTTCTCCCAGTCCCCGGGTTCGCTGCTATTTCTGGCCAATTGTATGCCACTTCCTTGGCTTTAATGCTATCCTTGATTTCCTTTGATAGCCACGGTTGAGCTATCTTCCCTTTTTTATTTTTACGCCAGACAGGAATGTATAATTGTTGTAGTTCATCCATGCGGTCTCTAAATGTCTGCCATTGCCCATCCACAGTCAACCCTTTCAGTATCATTCGCCAATCTATCCTAGCCAATTCACGCCTCATACCTTCAAAATTACCCTTCTTTAAGTTCTGGACCATGGTCTCTGAATTAACTGTTTGCTTCTCCATCCTAATGCAGAATTCCACCATATTATGGTCACTCTTCCCCAAGGGGCCTCGCACAACGAGATTGCTAATTAATCCTCTCTCATTACACAACACCCAGTCTAAGATGGCCTCTCCCCTAGATGGTTCCTCGAAATATTGGTTTAAAAATCCATCCCTTATGCACTCCACAAAATCCTCCTCCACCGTATTGCTTCCAGTTTGGTTAACCCAATCTATGTGCATATTAAAGTCAGCCATTATAACGGCTTCACTGCACGGACTGCAGAGGCTCAAGAAGGGGGCTCACCACCATCTTCTCAAGGCAATGAGGGGTGGGCAGTAAAAATTGGCTTTGCGAGCATCGCCCACATGCCACGAACTAATATTTAAAAATATTGTATTTTAGGAGTATGGCTCAGAATGTTCATTGCTGATGACACCAGGAAACTGGGATTTTTTTTTTCAAATTGAACAGGACAAGTTATTGCTACCATGCACCGAAATGATAATCAGTCATGAAGAAAAAATCCCATGGTGCTCATTTTTAGATTCACCGCAGTAAGTTTTGTAATAATGTGGAAACATTTTACAGTTAAACTAGTGGGAAATTAAGTTTGACTTGTATTTGTGCCTTTAAGTAAAATTCTGGCGTCTGACTCCTGTCCATGTCTCTTCTTCCGCAGTAAAATAAGAAAGGATGGTTTTACATAGACTGGACTGCACAACACTTAACGCAATCCATTATTCAAGCAATAGAAAAAAGCAGGCGGCTTTTCAACATCTGGTAGGAGAAGAATTTTGTGACAGGCTCAACATCACAGTTAACATCGATTTACACCCATAAAGATGCAATAGCGACTTACCAGAAATTCCAACAGCTGCTAGCACAAGCTATTAAATATCTTCTGTCTGAAGAATGACAGGATATCCCGTGTATGGAAAAGAAGTGAATTCTCTCAGATTAGGAACCACAGCTCCGGCAGACACTTTGAGCTGATACTTGGCAATGGTCACTGATTTATACAACGGTATGTCTACACTGACACGGTTATACCTGCTGATCATAGCAATTAGTTACGGTGACTTGAACAAACACATTGCATCAGCAGCGTTGAATCTGATGTAAATAATGTGGTGGATAAAACACAAACATCTCAATATCCACGATATTAACCTAATCAGACATCTCTCCAGAATAAAATTGAAATCTGTGTTCAGACTTGACAAATCCAGCATTAATGAGCGGTTTCAGGTACAGTTTTCATTTAATTGTATTGATCATGTTCACTCGTGCTCATTCATTTGAAGTGTGTCCCGGTCACTACTCAGTGTGCCCCGAAACGAGGAATATTAGTACAATTTGTTTTCCGTTCCTGCAGTTTTCGCGTTAAATATGAATACTTAGTCTCTGCCATGGGAATAGTCAGATGTCACGTTCGGTATTGAAACCTAGAAATTATTGCCGCCTCGAAAAGACTTTGGAAGATATTGGGGGATGGTACCTGAACATGCGTCATTGGAGTGCATCTCTCCATTAGGTTACTGCAGATAGTATCCATTTTTTTCTAAATTGATCCATCATATGATCATCAGGATATAAAAAATAGCACCTGGAATAGATCATGCGGCCCATCGACGTTGCACATCCACTCACGACCATCGCTGATCTTCTACACCAACGAGACTTTCCCGCCTTACCTTCACATCCCTTGATTCATTAGTTCCCAAATGTGTGCGGCAGTTTGACAGGCAAACATGAGGAAAACAGGGAAGGAACAAACCACGAAATTTCACGAAATCTCCTTGAGGAATACTGTGCGAAATGGATGCACACTTCCCGATGGAGAGCACCTCCCATCTGCCACTTTGCTCCGAAATGATTAATATAATAAGAATATGTTCCGAACCTAGCATATCCAGGCAGTAAATATAACATTATATCAAGGTTAAGAGAATATTCATCCTCAATGAACAGGTGTATAGCTGTGATGTAGGTCAGATGTGATATAAATTCCATTAGATTGAGGAAATTGTGATTAGCAAGTCAAATATCCACAATGAACATCTCTGTCTATAATTATGATATATTTCAGACTCAATGCAGCTGGAATAGCATAGTTGAGAGAGAGTTACATAGAAACATGGCAACATAGAAAATAGGTGCAAGAGCAGGACATCTGGCCCTCGAGCCTGCACCGACATTCAATATGATCAAAGCTAATCATGCACAGTCATTACGCCATCCCTGATCACATTAGGCATACGGGCCACATCTAACTCCCTATTGAATATGCCCAACTAATTGGACTCCAAAATTTTCTGTGGCAGGGAATGCCACACTTTCATAACTCTATGTTTTAAAGAGTTTCTCCTCATGGCGGTCCTTTTTTGCTTACGTCTTATCTTTCGACTGTGGCCCCTGGTTCTGAACTTCCCCAATATTGGGAACATTGTTCCTGCATCTAACCTATCCAGTCCATTCAGAATTTTATACGTTTCCATAAGCTCCCGTCCCATTCTTCTAAATTCCAGTGAATATAAGCCTAGCCGATCCAGTCTTGCCGCATATGTCAGTCCTGCCATCACGGAAATCAGTCTGGTGAACCTTCGCTCAGTCGCACAATAGCAAGCACGCCCTTCCTCAGATTGGGAGACAAAACTGCACACAATACTCAATGTGTGGTCTCACCAAAGCCCTTTAAAATTGAAGTAACATTTCCCTGCAACTATACTCAATTCCCCTAGCTCTGAAGGCCAACATGCGATTTGCTTTCTTTACTGCTGCAGTACATGCATGCCTACCTTCAATGACTGATGTACCATGACACCCAGATTTCGTTACACATCCCCTTTTATTAACCTGTCATGTAGAATTATAGAAAATAGGTGCTGGAGCAGGCCACTCGACTCTTCGAGCCTGCACTGCCATTGAATATGATCTTGGCTGATCATGCAACCTCAGTAGCCCGTCCCCCACTTTTATTCATACCCCCTGATCCCTTTAGCCGTAAGTGGCAAACCTACCTTCCATTTGAATATGTCCAACGAACTGCACTCTACAACTTTCTGTGGCAGACATTTCCACAGGTTCACATCTCTCTGGGTGAAAACGTTTCTCCTCATCTCGGTCCTATATGGCTTACCCCTTATCACTAGACGCCCATCCCACATCCCCCTGATTCTGCACTTCCCCAACATCGGGAACATTCTACCTGCATCTAACCTGTCCCGTCCGTTCAGAATGTTCTAAGTTTCTATGAGATTCGCTCATTCTTCTCAACTGCTGTGAATATGAGCCTAGCAGATCCAGTCTTTCCTCATATATCAGTATTACCGTCCCGGGAATCAGTCTGCTGAACCTTCGCTGCACTCCCTCAATAGCAAGAACGTCTTTCCTCAGATTAAGACACCAAAACTGCATGCAATATAGAGGTGTGATCTCACCAAGGTCCTGTACACTGCAGTAAGAACTCCCTGCTGCGATACTCAAATCTCCAAGCTATGAAGGCCAAGTTGCCAGTGCCTTCTTCACCGCCTGCTGTAATTGCATACAAATTTCAATGACTGCTGTACCATGACACCCAGGCTTCGCTGCACCTTCCCTTTTCAAAATCTTCCTCCATTCAGATAACGTTCTTTCTACGTGGTTTTATCCGAAAAGTGGATAACCTCACATTCATCCACATTATACTGCATCTGCCTGCATTTGTTCATTCATTAACCTGTCCAAGACCCCCTGCAGCCTCTTAGCATCCGCAGCTGACACTGCCACCCAGCTTAGTGTCATCTGCAATCTTGGAGATATTACATTGAATTCTTCGTCAAAATCATTCATGTATTTTGTAAATAGCTCGGGACCCAGCACAGTACCCTGCGGCACCCCACTATCCACTGCCTGCCATTCTGAAAAGTACACGTTTCTTCCCAATCTTTGCTTCCCGCCTGCCATCCAGTTCTCCATCCACGCCAATACATTACCCCCAATACCATGTGCCTTAATTTTGCACAATAATCTCTTGTGTGGGAATTTGGCAAAAGCCTTTTGAAAGTCCAAATACACCACATCCACGGGTTGCCTTTGTCCACTCGAATACCTACATCCTCAAAACACGCTAGAAGATTTGTCAAGCATAATTTCCCTTTCATAAATCCATGCTGACTTGGATCGATCCTGCCACTGCTTTCCAAATGCGCTGCAATTATATCTTTAATAATTGATTGCTGCTTTTTCCCCGCCACCGATGTCAGGCTAACCGGTCAAAAATTCCCTGTATTCTCTCTCACTCTTTTTATAAAAATGGGTATTTGTTAGCTACTCTCTAATACATAGGAACTGAACCAGAATCTTTACAATGTTCGGAAATTAACACCAATGTATCTAGTATTTCTCGGGGCACTTCCTTAATTACTCGGGGATGCAGACTATCAGGCCCTGTGGATTTACCGGCATTCAGACCATTCAATTTCCCGAGGACCATTTCCTGACTAATAAGGATTTCCCTCAGTTCCCTCTTCTCGCTCAACCCTCTGTCCCCGAGTATTTTCGGGAGGTTATTCGTGTCTTCCTTAGTGAAGACAGAAGCAAAGTATGTGTTCAATTGGTCTGGCATTTCCATGCTCCAAATTATCAATTCACCTAATTTGATTGCAGCGACCGACATTAGTTTTCAATAATCTTTTTCTCTCACATAGCTATAGAAGTCTTGCAGTCAGTTTTTTTTATTCCCTCCATTCTTACTCTCATTCTCTATTGCCCCCCTCCTGATTAAACCCTTAGTCCTCGTCTGCTGACTTCAAAAGTTCTCCCAGTCCACAGGTTTGCTACTTTTTTTGGACAATTTATTTGCCTCTTCTTGGATTTAACATTTTCCCTAATTTCCCTTGTTAGCCACGGTTGAGCCAACTTTTATTTTTTATTCTTATGCCTCACGGGGATGTGCAATTCTTGTAGATCAGGCATGTTATATTTAAATTTCTGCCATTGCCGATCCACCGTCAACCCTTTAAGTATCATTCTCCAGTGTATCCTAGCCAATTAACGTCTCATACCGTCGATATTTCCTTTGTTTCAGTTCAGCACTCTAGTCTTTTAATCAACCGTTTCACTCTCCATCTTAATAAAGAATTCTACCATATCATGGGCACTCTTCCCAATGGGCCCCGCTCGACCAGAATGCTAATTTAGCTTCTCTCGTTACCTCGAATTTCGCCAAGCTTATCATCTACAGGGTTGTAGTGATACACGTCCTCCTGTATGATACAGATTCGTGGACCATATTCAGCAGGCACCTCAAATCGCTGGAGAAATACAACCAGCGATGTATCCGGAAGATCCTGCAAATCCACTTCGATGATGCACGCACCAACATCAGTGTTCTCGATCACGCCAACATCCCCAGCTTCGAAGCACTGACCACACTCGACCATCTCTGTTCGAAGGGCCACATTGTCTGCATGCCCGTCACAAGAATCCCAAAGAAAAGGCTCTACTCGGAACTCCTACATGGCAAGCATGCCCAAGATCGGCAGAGGAAACATGTAAAGGACACCCTCAAATCCACTTTGATTAAGTGCAATATCCCCAGCAACATCTCGGAATCCCTGGACAAAGACCACGCGAAGTGGAGGAAGAGCATCCTGGATGACGCTGGGCACCTCAAGGCTCGTTACCGAGATCATGCTGAAAACAATTACAGGCATCGGAAAGAGGGTGCAGCAATGCAGACTCCTGGCCAAACCTTTCCTCCAACGACTACCAGTGTCAGAGACTATAATTACCGTGTTGCACTGTACTGTCACCTGAGAATCCACAGTTAGAATGGAAGAATTTCTACGTCGATTTCGAGGGACTGCCAATTATGAGATGGAAGATTAAAAGATACCAACTTTCCTCAGAATTTTGTTACAACAATTGTAAAAAATCTAAAATATTTCTATATATTTGAATAGAAGTGACTGTCTTTCTTTCTTATTTCTATCATTCTTTATTTTCCCATTAGGCTCGCTCTCTCCTTCTCAATGACTCTATGTCGTTGCTTCTCACGCTTTTATGTCTTGTCCTCTTGCTCTGTTGCTCTGATGCTCGCATGCTCAGCTCAGATTTGTATTTATGTAGAACATTTAATGTAGTTAGCTCGCCCTCAAGCGCCTTACATCCAACGCAGTATTTTAGAGTGTTTTTCCAATTGCATTTTAGGAAACGACAAAATCATTTGCGATTAGCGACCTCGAAAATGCAGCAATGTAATCATGACCAGGTCATGTTTTTCTCTGCATGTTGATTTACATTTACATATAATGTGTTGTGTGGGACTGAAAGCCCGTATTACCAAAATGCCTTGCTATTCTCTCTGTGCACTTTGTGAGACTGGCACATGCAGACCTCAACATTCAACAAGCTTTCTGCTTACCATGGTTTATCAAATGGCTCACATAATTTGAGGGCAAGGATGACTTCAAGAAAAGATAATCGAAGGATCAGCAAGGTTCAATGAGCCATATCTGAACGTGTCACATTGATAACTCTGGTAAGGAAGTGGAAGATGTTAATGCAGCAATAAAACAATCAGGGCTATAAATGCATGGATGTTTAGTTAATGCTTTTACTCACTTCGCGTTCGTATATATCTTTGAGATACCATACATTATTTATAGTATGCATCGAATGTCGTGATCACAAGTTTAATTAGTACAATCATGTGAAGGACTATGGCATTGCAACTCACAGTGGAGTTATGGGTAGTGTGTGTCTCAGCAGCTAGTTAACACTTGAAAAAAAAACGCAGGGCAGTGCGTTTTTCCAAAGAAGCTTCATTTCACGCTGGTTAAGGGAGCAATGTGGCTCAGCAGTTCAGATACTGGTTTTGTGCGGTACGGAAATACTTTGGGATTAATACTGCTTTTGCCAATTGCAAGGTTTCAAAAAAGTCCTGATCCTGCATTAATATAACTGAGTGTGTGTGTATTCTGAATGGTAAAATAACCAAAAGGAAAACATCAAGAAATTAGTGCAACATGTTGAAGTTTAAATTGATTTTTGAAAATTACTTTGGCTGATTTGGACTGACGTGATTTTATCAAAGTCTGTTCAAGCCGAAATAAGATAACAAACAGAAAGTCGTTAGTTTTACAATGTCTACTGTTTGGATTGATAATGAGGAGAAGAGGCTCTGGCCAGAAATAGAGAAGTCTCAATCTTATAGTGCAATGAGCTGAATGTCCGGAGCAGTGAGGAAAGACGTCAAAAGCTGTCGATTCCATGCGCTCGGAACAGCCAGGTCTGTTCTGAAGCTATTCAGCATCTTGTGGATGCACGGAACAGGAATCAAGATCTACATGAAGGGATATCTAATCTGCAGCATGTACAATTGGTGGCCTCACACTGGAGTTATGGGTTGTGTGTGTTTCAGCAGCTAGTTGACACTTGAATAAAAAAAAAACGTCGGGCAGAGCGTGTTTCAAAAGACGCTTCCATTCACGCTGGTTAAGGCAGCAATGTGGCTCAGCAGCTCAGATACTGGTTTTGTGTGGTACGAAAAGACTTTGGGATTAATACTGCTTTTGCCAAGTGCGAGGCTGCTCCCAATCCACTTCCTGTTAAGGAGATGGGAAGGTGCGCACCACCCCGCGCCCTTTGAAGGAAATGTCAGTGCTATTACCATCCCACGTCCTGTGCATGTGATCGGAGTGCAGAAGCTGGTGATATTAGGTTGCCAAACGGAGACACAAGTTGATGAAGCCAGGTGGTGTTCAACGGATTCCCAGATCGAAAATTTCAAAAGGATATTAAGTGACAATAGCTACCGGTCCCTTCCGTGTGCCGTTTATATTTCTCTATTTCGGAGCTCCGAACTCAGTTGGAACGAGTAGCGATTTTAGGTATGGAGAAGTAGCATTCAGAATCTTGTTACCCCGCTGCATCACACCCGATCTTACGGTAATTCGGCGATTGGGGAGAGCATGTTCGAGCAGAAGAGATGAGAGCATGATCATGAGACTATAACTCTCAAAAGAACAGGTTAAGAGGACACAGGAGAGA
>NW_027252185.1:0-29204 GCF_044704955.1 Pristiophorus japonicus | reverse complement strand
CCCCCCCCTCCCCTCTCTTCCCCCCCCCCTCCCCTCTCTTTCCCCTCCTCCCCTCTCTCCCCCCCTACCCCTTCTCCCCACCCCCCCTCCTCTCCACCCCCTCACCACCCCCCTCCCCTCGTTGTCAGAAACACAGACACTGACAGAGAGTGAGAGAGACACACAGACAGATAGAGAGATAGAGACACATGGGGGGGGTTGGGTGGGGGGGGGCCGTCCCAGCACGCTGTTGGAGGACTCCCGGTGCTGCAGTCGGTAAGTAGGAAATGTTTTATTTATTGATTTTTTTTTAAACATTTATTTTTTATTAATTTTTTGGTTGATTTATTGGTTGATTTATTGATGTATTTATCATTTATTATTGATGATGGCTCTTTATTTGTAAAACTGAAGTGTTTAATGTTTGTAAACTTCCCTTTAAACCCCGCCCCCCCCCCTCCATTCCGTACGCCTGATTTGTAACCTACGCCTGATTTTCTAAGTGTAGACAAGGTTTTTCTGACCGTACAAAAATCTACACTTACTCCAAACTAACTTAGAATGGAGTATGTTTTCACTGCCTAAACTTTCAAAACGGGCGTAAGTGGCCGGACACGCCCCCTTTTGAAAAAAAATCTGTTCCAAACTGAAACTGTTCCAACTGACTAGAACTGGAGCCAACTAAATGCCGAGAATTGCAATTTCTAAGATACTCCATTCTAAACCAGTTGCTCCAAAAAAACAGGAGCAACTCAGACCGAAACTTGGCTCCATTATTTTACAAGCGTGAAATATTGTATTTGTTTAAAGGGCTGTGCTTAACAAATAAATAATTTCACCAAACCAATTGCACTGATCACTTATTAATTGAATGGTACTGATAATATAGCCAGGGATGACTTGAGGCATGCCTACCAATGTACATCTACAAATGTGGTCCATTACAGATATGCTGTTCCATGTCTCTGTGTTGCCTTGAATTCACAACCTGCCAGATCTGAAATATTAGGGCAAGAAAGTGTTGAGTAAAGAAAAGAAAAAATATAAATTCTATATTTAAACAAAAATTTACAGTTGCTTTATAGTAGGTCTGTGTGAGTGGCCCTCAAACGAGTCACTGCACAACATTGTGACAATCGTCAATAGGTCAGTAATAGTCTATCAATATCTGTAAAACTTGTTTTGGAACATCAATTAAACTTAATTAGATTACAGTATTGAAATAATTACTGATTAATGTATATATTAAAATAAAGAAAGGAATTTCATACCAACATTCATATGCTAATATTACACACTAATTTCAAGGCCTATATTTCAGACTGATTCAAGTAAAAGTTCTCATGCTTAGTGTTACATAAAACAATTGCAAGTGTGTGGAGAGTTCAGGCCTGGTTTCAGTTTGAAATATCCTGTTTAAAATGAAAAATTCAATTTTGTTATGACCTGTCCAGTAATTAATTTGTGTTGAATGAATGCATTCTTTTGATTTGTGTGAAATGCACATCATTCTAATAGTTATTTAAAAATATTTTCAATTACAATAAAGTAACTTATCTATTCACCGCATTATTGCTCATGTATACTGTGTTCACATGAGTTTTTCTTCAGTTCTAGAGTTAGTGAGACAGAAGACCTTGGTGAAGCCCAAATTCCAGAACAATCTGTATCGGGAACAGGAACAGGACCAAGAGTGACTTTTAAAGTACAGGAAGCGGTAAGGGTCTTGTGGAGGTTCATAATCAGATGTGACACAAAAATGCAGCCTTTTATAGATGACTTTGAGCAATATTCAGCATGGGAGGGAACAATATGATGATTTGGGAGGAAAGTCCACAATAAAATAATCAAGATTCTAAATCAAGCAGGCTTGATGAAATGAATGGCCTTTCTCTGGATTTTGGTGTATTCTAGTAGAAAAATTGACTTTGGTTTTCTAGATGTTTTCAAGGAAACCAGGAAAAATGGACAGTGTGGCTTTTTTAGTTTGTCTCACCGTGGAAACTACTATCCTAAAAGATGAATATAATTTAACTGAAATTTTAAAGCTTTCCAGATTTTTTGTTTTTGTTACAGAAAGTAAAAGCTATTGTGGTTTGTGTTTAATTTATGTTTTTTTTTAAATATCAGGTGCCCATTTAAACTTGATTTGCACTAGTATAAGTAAAGAAATGTAAGTCAGATAATAACATATAACTGGAAACATTACTAAAATTTTAATGTTATTAATTTGATGGTTTAATTATCTGGGTTATGTACTGAAGGAGAAAGAAAATATGAACGCTCAGTGAAATGCATTTTGTTGCCATCCCAACAATAGAAAAATGATTGCCATCATGTCATTTGTTGGTGACACAATTTTTAAATGAAGTGCAGATGTAGAAAGCTTGACATGAAAGAAACAGCAGCACAATTAGCTGATAATTTGGTTTTGAAGGGTCTGGAATTAAATACTGCTCTACAGCAAGTTTAAACCAGTTTTAATGTTCTTCTGGAAACTGGATCAAGATTTTAATTTTGAACAGAAAAACCTTACATTAAATTATCGCAGTTAAACTTGAGCAATGCTATAGGAAGTGTTTGCATGGCATCACTCTGCGACTGACTCAGAGCAGCTTGAGTCTGAAACGCAGCAGTCTGAGAGTTGATGCCAGCAATCATTGACAGCATCACATCACGAAGGCCTTGCGTGGTTTGGGCCTGTGTTGCGATAGCTGCTGCCACGTCAACCATGGCAGGCGCTCTCCCCTCTGCGACTCCACTGTCGCTGGTTGAGTCCACATCCCTCTGTAAGTGGGTAAGGATGGGCTCATTGAACTGCTGAGAGGCAGGGGCAATGCTTGAGGCGGCCTCCCCCAACCTCAGGGCAAGTGCATCCATGCTCTGCGGGACCTTCTCCAATGCACCCATTGCCTCGCGGTGTATTTGCATGGACTCTCTGGACATAGCCTCCAGGTCCACGTCTGACTGTCTCTTAGCAGGACTGATGGGCCGACTCACACTCCGGGGAGATGGCCCCCAAGCTTCCCCTCGCTCTGGGTGCTGCTGCAGGCCACTGGAGTCAGGAGCCTCAGGCTCTTCAAAACCCAGGAATATTGGCTCTTACACTAAGGAGGGTCCCACACATGCATCACACTTTCCTCACCTTCCTCATCATCATCCCCGTCAGTCGAAGTGGACGGCTCACGGGCAGGCTACCGTGCTTCTGGCTCATCATCTGTAAGCACAAAACAACACAACTGTGGTTAGCAGCAGAGGAAAGGTCGGGGAGGGATTGGGCATTTATATGTAAAAGGGGACGCCGTTTGCTATCAAGGGTCAAGGATCTCACAGAAATGCCAAAGGGCATTCACATACCGTCACGGTCCACAGGGGGCTCTGCTTCGTCACCCGCTACCACACCAACTGGTGTGCCCATGGGGGCAGACTCTCGCTCCTCCACATCACTGAGCTCATGTATGTCAGGCTCCCCTCCACCGGTGCACTGCTGCTCTCTCCTGTTGTGAGTCAGTTTTGCCTGCACTAAGAAGCACAAGAAGGTGTGAGTGTGAGTGCAGCTCATCGTGTGCCGCATGTGCCTTTGCCGCACTTCTGCCGCGATCTCTTGCCGCTCCTCCGCCTCGACCATTTGCCGCACCTCCGCCACGATCCCCTGCTGCTCATCCCCCCCGACCTTCAGATGATCGGGGCGGAGGAGCGGTGGGCGATCGTGGCTGAAGTGTGGTGGGGGGTTGTGGCGAATGTTTGTTGCGGAGGTGCGGCGAGAGATCATGGCGGAGGTGCGGTAAATGAGGGTACGGGGCACAGAAGAGCCGAGGGCCCAGGGGCAGCATAGGCCAGCCCAAGCTATGATATGTGTGCACTCTAGGTCTGTGCAGCAGAGCAGGTCTCCAGTCGTCCTGGTTAACCCTTGTCACTGGATAACGGCCGAGCTCTGTCAAGCCTGTGTGATGGCTGATGTGCAATGGTCACCACACGCTAAAAAAAATCCACACACAGGCATCTTCCACCCCTGGAGTTCAGGACTGGAATATCGGGTCCTTCATTGAAACATTTGTGAACTCATCTCTTTTGGTGTGGAAGCAAGTCATCCTCTTTCGAGGGACCGCCTATGATGATGATGATAAAGACAAGACAAGTCTATTTATTCAAAACCTCTTCTATTTTATCAATAAAAAAATACTTGCCATAATATAAGCTACTGCTTTTGTAAGAACAACAATTTTATTACCTGTACCTTGAGTCAGATCTCCCTCGCTGCTTGGATGTTCTGGTTCTGCCATCAATAAATCTGGAACAGCTATAGTTGTAACTTTGGACCACTTGCGCTGTGGGATCCCAGGAAAACATGGTACTAGACTTTGATTAGTCTTCAAAATTAAATGTTGTTTTCCACTTCCATTGTTATTCCTCTTGTCCTTCTTCCATCAAAATCCTTTAATCTGCCATACCACACCATGAACGTTGTCCTGATGAAAGGAAAGTTTATTGATCTGTTCTTGGGCCTCCGCTGCTTTACAATAAGAGAACCAAGAGGTGCAAGTAAGTATATAGGGTCTGTTCATCCTTCAATATTTTTCCTCACGAGGAAGCATCTCGCCCAGTAACCTGACTCAAAAAATCAGAATTCATCATGTGGAACTCAGTAAATAAATCATACGGCTGCATGCCAACGCATAAACTTTATGCTCCTGCAGAAGTCTCCAGAAATTGCTTTTCAATCTTTGCAAAATATAAACCAAAAATGGCTCTTAGTTCCTAAGATATTTTTCAGATGTTTGTTATAGTGTACAACAGCTGTTAATACAATGCTTATTTGAAATAAAAATGTCAGCAAGCATTTAGTCTCAAGTATGAAGTCTCCTTGATATCTTTGAAAATAAACAACTACTTTGAACCATAGAACAGCTATGCAAGCCATTAATTATGTAATTGAATTGTAAACTAGAACTAAAGCAACATATATATAGAACTATGGAGCATTTCTATTTTCAGAATATTTCCTGAAGTTTGCACTTAATTTTGTTGAAAGGAGTTCTCAAAAGGTTAATGTAAGATTTCAAAAGTTAATTTGGTTAATTAATTTAGTAGTTGTATAGGTATGATTTTTGTCTTGCTCTTAAAGGGTAATACTCGCTTTTCTCCCTTTTGCACCAATTGCAAGTTGACAACTGGTTTCCAGGTCTCGTCCAATGTTGCTGTTGATTGCCTGCAAGAAAGAGCAGGTTGGCAATTACTCTGTTCCTGAAGACTCCCTGTCCACTATGTGTTCATTGCTCAGCACGTCCATGTTACAATAGATTTTAGATTAGCAATTTTGTACAGGACTGCAGTTGCAAACGCACATCCCACCATTCTGTCATGTTGGTGGTCTGACAATATGACCTAGTTTAAAAATTGGTTTGTTAAATATTGGCAATAGAAGTTTGGAATAATGGCGACTACATTTTAACAACTGGTAATCATTGGTTGAAGCCATACTTTATGATGAATACAGAGAAATCTTATTGAGAAATGTAGTTCTACAGTAGTATAACAAGCCTTGAAATCCTATTTTTGGAGTTAAACTTGACCACAATTAATTGTGCATAAAAATGATTTGAGACCAAAAACCATGAACATTTATCTTTTGGGACTTCACATTACTATATCTATCATTACAAGGGCTTCTGTTAATGTAACAGTTTTGTATTTGTATTATAGCCATGTAATGGGAGTGTTGCATACTGTAAATTGTTATCATATAATTAAATTTTCCTTTTTACTTCATTAAAGCTGAATGATACAGCTTTGGGCCTGACAAGGCAAGCCAGCACTCCAAAGGAAGGGTATTTTCAGGTACTGGTTAAAATCTGCTCAGCAATGAAATTAATCGCTTCATGGGGAAATCTTCTTGATATTCTATTGACTTTAAGCTATGCAAATTCAACTTCACAGAATTTATGTGATGTGATTGCTAATTTTTACATTGAATACACCAGGTTGTTTACTGTATAATCAACATGTACAGCAACACTAAACTGTTTTTGCATCACAACAGGTGATGCAAATGTAGTGCAGCAAGTTACCTAAAACATTTTGCAGTGTTTGTTAGAAAACCAGTCAAGTCCTTTAAAGGAGCATAATAATTAAAATATTGTTGCAAGGGATTCATTTGAACTGTACAAATGAGATTATGATTTTAATGGTATATTGACAGTATCATCGTATTCAAAAATAAAATGTATTCACATTCCATAAATGCTCCTGAACTTGCATGGCATTCACTCATGAACTAACCCATACCTTTTCTTTAATCTACAGGCAATTTTAATTAGCACTGAAATTGCTTCACTTAATCTTAATCTCTATCTCCATGATCTATATAGTGTGAAGGCAACATTTGTAACTGTTTTGTAATCAAAGTTGAGAACCATAAACACAATAACATTAGGCAAATTACTTAATCAAATGCTTTGCTTTCATTGTATAAAAAATGACATTTTTCATATTGTCTGAATGAACAGACAGATATTTAATGCTGCATTTCTAAACAAAGGCTATTTAGGGGCAATTTTAGCTTTCAGTTGGAATAAGAATGTAGTGTATAGCCTTTGTGGTAGTGGTGAGAATTTTGCAATTGGATGTGTCGGGGAGGGAAAAAATAAGCTGGGGAACCTGCTCCGATTGATCCTTGCTGGAAAGTGTGTGTATGTGTGAATGTTAGATGAGAATAGGAACTGGCACCGGCTTAGCTCTTTGTGGTCAGATAGTCTGCGAATGCATATGCTCACTTAATGAGTAGAAGAGTTGCCAATACCCATTGAATTGTTCCCCAGTACGAATAATCACCTTTAGAAGAGGAGGAGAGAAACTTTGTATTGATCATATTTCACCTTAAAAAATGTTAAACAATGATTCCCAGAAGTTTTAACTCCGTTCAGAGTACCTTCTTAGCATAATAAACAAAATGCTGTTGTTTTCCTTATTCTTTCAGCCTCCATTTACAGAAAGGATAATAACATCGCCATGGAGAGAAAGCATTTTTAACAAAATGCACTTTTAGTTCTTTTAGTCCTGTTGGTAGCACTGTTTTTGCTGTCAACACATTCTAGAAAATATTTCTTGTTCGGAATGTCTTTATTGACCATCAGTCAATCATAAACTTTTGAATAACAATCCCAGTTTATCCAGTCTCTCCACGTCTCTTTTAGACCTGGTACTATTCTAGTAAATCTCCTCTGTACCATCTCTAAGTGGCATTCTTCCTAAAGTGTGGTGCCCAGAATTGGCCACTTCACTCCAGCTGCGGGGCCGAGCCAGTGTTTTAAATATATCAAAAAAAGCAGTGGTCCCAACACCGACCTCAGGGGGACACCACGACACACTTCCTTTCAGCCTGAAAAACAACCATTTGCCACTACACTCTGCTTTCTGTCCCTTAACCAATTTCGTGTCTGCGCAGCCACTGCGTCTCTAATCCCATAGGCTTCAAATTTGCTAACAAGTCTATTATGTGGTACTTTATCGAATGCCATTTGAAAGTCAGTCTACACAATATCATCTGTACTGCCATCATCAACCCTCTTACTTATTTCATCAAAGACCTCAGTCAAGTTGGGCAAACATGATTTTCCTTTAACAGATCCATGCTGGCTTTCATTTATTAGCCCATATTTTTCCAAGTGCCAATTAATTTTGTCCCAGATTATTGTGTCAAAGTTTCCCCACCACCAACTTGGGCTGACTGATCTGTAGCTGCGGGATTTATATTGAAGGCGAATTGGGTCGAGATACAGAGGATTCCATTTAATATATGACAATTTCCAAGCTCTTAGGAGCAGTTAATATGCTTTCACAAAATCATTACTTGATTCGATAATTTATAACAGATAACAAGTGCTCTGACATTGCAAAGAGCATTAAGAGAGCCTGCAGTTCGTCAGCGCCACGCTGCCAGTTCTTGTACTACTTTAGTATATTTCTATTTGTATGTGGAGACTTAAAAAATGAGAATTATGTTACCGTCTGTTGGTTGAATGTGCAATATACAAAACTCCCTTCCAACCTTCCTTTCAATTCTTCCTCTGATCTGATGCTGCTTGAAACTACTTTTAGACACTCAGCACCATACTTTTGTCTTGTGCACTTGCTCTTAATGTTGCTTTTTCTGGTCAAAGAACTAAGGGATAGAAATTCAGTTTTTGTTGTTATTTGGTTTTTAACATCATGTTTGGGGAAAAAATAAGAATAAAAATGTTGCATTTTTTAAGGGGTAAAATTGGCACAAAAATACACCTGTTGATAAAAATCAGCATTGCACGAGGATTCGTGGTGGAAACCGCAATCTCGCCAACTTTAGCCTGAGGCCCATCAACGGCAAAAATACATGCCCTGGGAGAGGAGAAAACACAAAAATAAAAATTACAAAAATAAAAACATCAAAAATCAGAAAACATTTACAACACACTTAAGTAATAAATTGTTGGGAAAAAAATTAATAATAAAAACTTCAACTTACCTTTTTTGTAGGTCTTCCTACTTACCGATATTTCCGAGGCTGCAACGTCTGCTTTTCTCGTGTTGTTTTTTTCACCCGAATAAGGGTTCGCCGAACAACCAAATTTAAGCGTTGCGGTTTTATTTGGCATTGCATCTTGACAATCCACTTTTTGGAGATATTTCGAAACCGCCATTCTTAACCTTTGAGCAATTTTGTTACTTTTCTTTTAACGACAAAAAAAATCGCGTTAAAACGTGCGTTAGGCTGGCTCATTTCTAGCCCAAGAAGTGCAGTTGAGAATGAGTTATAAAAGCGAGATATAGATTACCTGACGCAGGATGACACTATAGTCTGAAGTTTTAGAAGTCAGATGCTTAAGTGATTTTCCTCACTAGTCATGTGATGTGACAATATCCAGTTTGTCCGCAGAATTGAACTTTTTCCCTTTTTTTTCTTTAACTGTTGTGCTTTGGAATGGAACTTTTTCCGATTCTGGCATCCACTATCAACATCAAGCACTTCAAAGAGTCTGATGCAGAATAAAGTTCTTTCTACTCTACCCCATCAATCTGCCATAGAAGAGCACTCTGGTGCACCATTGTTACATTTTTTAAATTAAAAACAGAAAATGCTGGAAATACTCAGCAGGTCCGGCAGCATCTGTGGAGAGAGAAACAAAGTTAACATTTCAGGTCGATGACCTTTCGTCAGAACTGGAAACCGGGTTGGGCGTAATATATTAGCATGGATAGAGGATTGGCTAACAAACAGAAAACAGAGAGTCGGTATAAATGGTTCATTCTCGGGTTGGCAATCAGTAACTAGTGGGGTGCCGCAGGGATCAGTGCTGGGACCCCAACTATTTACAATCTATATTAACGACTTGGAAAAAGGGACTGAGTGTAACGTAGCCAAGGTTGCTGACGATACAAAGATGGGAGGAAAAACAATGTATGAGGACGACACACAAAATCTGCAAAAAGGACATAGACAGGCTAAGTGAGTGGGCAAAAATTTGGCAAATGGAGTATAATGTTGGAAAATGTGAGGTCATGCACTTTGGCAGAAAAAAATCAAAGAGCAAGTTATTACTTAAATGGAGAAAGATTGTAAAGTGCTGCAGTACAGCGGGACCTGGGGGTACTTGTGCATGAAACACAAACGGTTAGAATGCAGGTACAGCAAGTGAACAGGAAGGCCAAAGGGAATGGAGTAGGGGGGAGGCCATCTTAGACTGGGTGTTGTGTAATGAGAGAGGATTAATTAGCAATCTCATTGTGCGAGGCCCCTTGGGGAAGAGTGACCATAATATGGTGGAATTCTGCATTAGGATGGAGAATGAAACAGTTAATTCAGAGACCATGGTCCAGAACTTAAAGAAGGCGAACTTTGAAAGTATGAGGCGTGAATTGGCTAGGATAGATTGGCGAATGATACTTAAGGGGTTGACTGTGGATGGGCAATGGCAGACATTTAGAGACCGCATGGATGAATTACAACAATTGTACATTCCTGTCTGGCGTAAAAATAAAAAAGGGAAGGTGGCTCAACCGTGGCTATCAAGGGAAATCAGGGATAGTATTAAAGCCAAGGAAGTGGCATACAAATTGGCCAGAAATAGCAGCGAACCTGGGGACTGGGAGAAATTTAGAACTCAGCAGAGGAGGACAACGGGTTTGATTAGGGCAGGGAAAATGGAGTACGAGAAGAAGCTTGCAGGGAACATTAAGACGGATTGCAAAGGTTTCTATAGATATGTAAAGAGAAAAAGGTTAGTAAAGACAAACGTAGGTCCCCTGCAGTCAGAATCAGGGGAAGTCATAACGGGGAACAAAGAAATGGCGGACCAATTGAACAAGTACCTTGGTTCGGTTTTCACTAAGGACGACACAAACAACCTTCCGGATATAAAAGGGGTCAGAGGGTCTAGTAAGGAGGAGGAACTGAGGGAAATCCTTATTAGTCGGGAAATTGTGTTGGGGAAATTGATGGGATTGAAGGCCGATAAATCCCCAGGGCCTGACGGACTGCATCCCAGAGTACTTAAGGAGGTGGCCTTGGAAATAGCACTTTATAGACTTTCTTACTTGACGTTGAGTTCAACAATTTCAGATCATAACCACTGCTCCCATTCTGTCAGACAGCAACTGTTGGTAATGATTCTGCTATTGCTATTTACTCCTCTAGACCCATTTTTTGTTTCTATATTTGTCCCATTACTATCCCCATTAGCCTTGCACCATCATCCCTTTTTTATTTAATCTCTCCTGCCTTCCACCTTTTAACAGACCTTCCCTTTTGTTCTTTCCTCCCCTCCTCCCTTTCTCTGCCTCTGTATTTGCTTAAAAACTGTCACATCTCGAACATTTTCCAGTTCCGATGAAAGATCATCGACTTGAAACATTAACTTTGTTTCTCTCTCCACAGATGCTGCCTGACCTGCTGAGTATTTCCAGCGTTTTATGTTTTTATTTCCAATTTCCAGCATCTGCAGTATTTTGCTTTTACATTTTTAGTTTCCACTGTCATGACCATAATTCAGTTAGATTCAAGTTGCTTATGGATAAGGACAAGAATCGGCCTGGAATAAAAGTTCCAAATTGGGGAAAAGCTAATTTTGCTAAGTTAAGGAGTGATTTGGCCATGGTGGACTGGAAACAGCTACTTGTGGGTAAATCAGTGTCGGAACAATGGGAAGCATTTAAGTAGGAGATCCGGAAGGCTCAGGCCAAACATGTGCCCTTAAAGAAAAAGGCTGGGAACAATAATTCTAGAGCCCTTGGATGTCAAGGGACTTGCAAGGGAGGATTAAGAAAAAAAGAGTCACTTATGTCATATATCAACGGCTAAATACTATAGTATCTTTAGAGGAATATAGAAAGTTAAGAGGCAAAATTGAAAACTATATTAGGAATGCTAAGAGAGAACACGAGAAATTCTTGGCCAGTGTAAGGGGAAAGTCGGACGGCTTTGCCCCCTACGAGTGGGCCCCCTGATATAGAGGGTCGACGCTCGCCCCAACCCGCGTAATAGCTCCCGGAGTTAGCAGACAGAGACGAATGGCAAGGTATAACGATCTTTTATTACGAACGTCCGGGAACACCTCTCATCACAGCCGTCTGTGAGTGGAGATGCTCCCCGAACAGCACAATCATACAACTTTTGTACATTTCAAAAACCCCTCCGTTCCCTGGTAAAGACCTCCCTACATCTCTAATTGGACTACCTTATCAGTGCTACTTCTCTAATTGGACTACCTTATTAGTGCTACTTTGGATTGACAGGCCAAGACCCTCGTGACCACCTTAGGCCGTGACTAGAATGACTTCATTCGGTCAGAATTTGTTAATTCTCCTTGATGCCCGTGAGTCTGCCTCAAGCCTCTTCGCAAGGTCTTATCAGTGTCTGTTTAGGTTCTCACATCGTATCCTGTCGGAATATTGAGTTAATAACTTCTGGAGCCTTGGTACTGGAATGTACAAGGCCAAAGAGAGGCCTTTTACTTCCTTATGGGTCGCTGCAGGGACCAGTACTTTAACCCTTCTCCCGCTGGTACCCCTAATGCTAAATTTCTCTTACACCAGTAAAATTAAGGAGAACCCTAAGATGTTCTATAAATATATTAAGAATAAGAGGGTAACTAAAGAAAGGGAAGGGCCTATTAGAAACCATGAAGGTAATCTTTGTGTGGAGGTGGAAGATATTGGGAGGGTTCTTAACGAATACTTGGCATCTGTTTTCACAAAGGAAAAGGGCAATGCAGATACTGCTATCGAGGAGGAGTGTGATATTCTGGATGAAATAAATATAGTGGGAGAGGAAGTATTAAAGGGTTTAGCAGCTTTGAAAGTAGATAAGTCCCAGGCTGGGATGAAATGCATCCCAGGCTGTTGAGCGAAGTAAAAGAGGCCTTGACCATCATTTTCCAGTCCTCTTTGGATCTGGGCATGGTGCTGGAGGATTGGAGGACTGCTCATGTAGTCCCCTTGTTTAAGAAGGGAAAAAGGGATAGGCTGAGTAATTACAGGCCTGTCAGCCTAACCTCAGTGTTGAGAAAATAATTGGAAAAAATCCTGAAAGGCAAGGATTAATTAGGGACAGTCAGCACGGATTTGTTAAGGGAAGATCGTGTCTGACTAACCTGATTGAATTTTTTGAGGAGTTAACTAAGAGGGTTGATGAGGGTAGTGCGTACGATGTAGTATATATGGACTTTAGCAAAGCTTTTGATAAGGTCCCACATCGTAGACTGGCCATGAAGGTTAAAGCCCATGGGATACAGGGCAAAGTGTCAAGTTGGATCCAAAATTGGCTTGGAGTAGGAAGCAAAGGGTAATGATTGATGGATATTTTTGAGACTGGAAGGATGTTTCCAGTGGGGTTCCGTAGGGCTTAGTACTGGGACCCTTGCTTTTTGTGGTATATATTAACGATTTAGATTTGAATATAGGGAGTATAATTAAGAAGTTTGCAGACGACACTAAAATTGGCAGTGTGGTTGATAATGAAGAGGAAAGTCATGGGCTGCAGGAGGATATCAATCCACTGGTCAGGTGGGCAGAGCAGTGGCAAATGGAATTTAATTCAGAGAAGTGTAAGGTCTTTGGGAAGTGTACGCACTTTGGGAGGGCTAATAAGGAAAAGATATACACATTAAGCTTTAGGCCACTTAATAATGTAGATGAACAAAGGGACCTTGGAGTGCTTGTCCACAGATCCCTGAAAGTAGCAGGCCAGGTGGTTAAGAAGGCATACGGAATGCTTAACTTTATTGGCCGAGGCATAGAATGTCAGAGCAGGGAGGTTATGCTTAAATTGTATAATACTTTGGTTAGGCCACAGCTGGAGTATTGCGTGCAATTCTGGTCGCCGTATTATAGGAAGGACGTGATTGCACGAGAGAGGGTGCAGAGGAGATTTACTATGATGCTGCCTGGAATGGAGAATCTTAGTTATGAGGACAGATTGAATAGGTTGGGTTTGTTCTCATTGGAACAGAGGAGGTTGAGAGGAGAGCTCATTGAGGTGTACAAAATATTGAGGGGCCTGGATATAGTGGATAGTAAGATTCTGTTTCCATTGGTGGAGGGGTCTATTACGAGGGGGCATAGTTTTAAGGTGGTTGGTGGAAGGTTTAGAGGGGATTTGAGGGGGGGCTTCTTTACGCAGTGGGTTATGGGGATCTGGAACTTGCTGCCTGGAAGAGTGGTGGATGCAGAAACCCTCACCACTTTTAAGAGATGGTTGGATGGGCACTTAAAGTGCAGTAACCTGCAGGGTTATGGACCGAGAGCTGGTAATTGGGATTAGACTGGATGACCTTTTGTTGGACGGGGCAGATATAATGGTAAATACTGCAGGGAATAGAATACGGCCAGGGTGATCTGGACTAGTTTCGATCGCTTGGATGGGTCGGAGAGGAATTTTCCCAGATTTTTTCTCCCTAATTTGGCCTGGGTTTTTATCTGGTTTTTGCCTCTCCCAGGAGATCACATGGCTCCGGTTGGGTTGGAGTGTAGAATGTTTTAGTATAAGGGGTGTCGCAGTTGTGGTGAGTCAGATTGGTTGGGCTGGGTGCTCTTTGCCTTTCTGTCATTGTTCATAGGTTTATATGTAACCTTTAGGGCTGCTCCAAGGGTCGTGTGGCTCTTTGTCGGCCGGCGCGGACACATTGGGCTGGTATGGACTCCTTCTGCACTGCTAATTTCTATGTTTCTATGTGGCTTTTGAGTGAGATTTTCATTTAGTGAGGAATGATGAACCGTTTTGTGATGTAGGCTAGTGCCAAAGAGGACCTGCATTGAGGCTGCCCAACTTCATTTCACACGAAACTCTTACAGACAGAGAACTTATTTCAAAGAATAAGGAAGGCCATACTCATGCTAAGCAATGTAACATTTTATACCTCACTGAAAGAAATAACTTGAGCAGCAAGCTTTTATAAGCTGAAGTGTCAGGTCAGTAAACAAGTTTCACGAGAAGTGTTGCTTAAACTGGCTGCAAAATGTGGTATAGTTAATTGTCCACCAAAAAGGATTGACTAATGGGACCAAAGCAAAATACTGCGGATGTTGGAAATCTGAAATAAAAACACAAATTGCTGGAAATACTCATCAGGTCATGCAACATCTATGGAGAGAAAGAGAGTTAATGTTTTAGGTTGAAAGCCCTTCGTCAGAATGGGGAAAAGTTAGAGATGTAACAGATTTTTAAACAAGTGTAGGAGTAGGGAAAGCGGGGAAGAGAGGAAAGAACAAAAGGGAAGGTCTGTGATAGGGTGGAAAGCAAAAGAGATTGAGACAAAAGGGATGATGGTACAAGGCAAAAGGAGATGGTAATGGGGCAAGTTAAGAAACAAAAGATAAAGTCTAGATGAGATGGAAATGGTAGAATCATCAACAGCTGTCATGGGCGGTGGGAACAAAATAGGGACAGAGGTTATGGTCTGAAATTGTTGAAATCTATGTTGAGTCCAGAAGGCTGTAAAATGCCTAATCGAAAGATGAGGTGCTGTTCGTCGAACTTACTTTGCGCTTCGTGGAACAGTGCAAGAGGCCGAGGATGGAGAGATCAGAGCATGAGTGGAGCGGAGAATTAAAATGACAGGCGACCAGAAGCTTGAGGTCATGCTTATGAACTGAACGGAGGTGTTACGCAAAACAGTCACCCAATCTGCATTTGGTTCCCCAATGTAGAGGAGACCACATTGTGAGCAGTGAATGCAGTATACTAAATTGGAAGAAGTACAAATAACTCGCTGTTTCACCTGAAAGGAGTGTTTGGTGCAAGAGCAAGAAACGACACCAATAGTCATTAATGTAAAGGAAAAAGAGGTGAGGGAGGGGACCTGAGTAGGACTGAAACAAAGAATGTTCTGCATATCCCATGAAAAGGCAGGCATAGCTAAGATCCATGCGGGTTCCCATAGCAACACCCTTAATTTGGAGTAAGTGAGTGGAGTCAGAGGAGAACTTCTTCAATGTGAGAACAAGTTCAGCCAGACAGAGGAGGTGGTGGATTGGGACTGATTGGGCCTCTGTTCAAGGAAGAAGCGGAGCGCCCTCAGGTTGTCCTGCTGGGGGACGGAGGTGCAGAGGGATTGGACGTCCATCGTCAAAAGGAGATGGTTGGGACCAGGAAGTTGGAAACTGTTAAAATGGCAGAGAGCATCTGAAGAGTCGCAGATGTAGATGGGAAGAGACTGGACAAGGGAAGAGAAAATAGAGTCGAAATAGGAAGAGCTAAGTTCCGTGGGGCAAAAACAGGCCTGAAACGATGGATCTACCAGGGAGTCTTGTTTGTGGATCTTGAGAAGGAGGTAGAAGTGGCCTGCGCGTGGGGTTGGGGAACTATGAGGTTTGCAGCCGTGGAGGCAAGATCTCCAGAGGAGATGAAGTCAGTGACAGTCTTGGAAATTATGGCTTGATGTTTGGTAGTGGGGCCATGGTCCAGGGGGAGCGAAGGAGTCCAGAGAGTTGGCGTTCAGCCTCTGCAAGGTAGAGGTTGATTCGCCAAACAACGACAGTGCCACCCTTGTCACAGGTTTAATGACAATGTTGGTATTGGATCTGAGAGAACGGAGTGCTGCAAGTTCAGAGGGAGGTAGGTTGAAGTGAGTGAGGGAGTGGAGAAATTGAGACAGCCAATGTCACGCCGGCAGTTCGCAATGAAAAGATCTAGAGGAGGGTAAGAGGCCAGAGGGAGGGGTTCAGGTAGAATGAGAATTCTGAAAGCGGGAGAAAGCTATGCGGGGCGGGGGGGGAATACTCCTGGCCAAAGAAGTGGGCACTGAGACGAAGGCGACGGAAAAAGAGCTCCGTGTCATGCCGAGCTCGAAATTCAGTCTAATGAGACATTTGTGACAATAACTTTGCTAAAGGACTTAAACTTCCATTATCTCTATGGAGGTATTTAGGTTGGCAGTAGATTGGCCTGCATTGGATTTCTTCTACACTCTGTTACAGACTTTAGAAAATGTCTCTGTTGGTAAAGATATCAAATGTTTCATTGATCATTCCATATTACAAAAACCCTTCTGTCTGCTCAAATAAAGCGTAGCTGGTGATTGGGTTCTAATGCAAACTAACACTAGAAATTATTAGTGCATGCAACATAAATAAAAGTAATTATGAACTTTTCAATTTTTTTTATGACATCAGTTCCCTGAGGAGACAGAATTGGATCTGTTATCCGTCACCGTTGATAGTCCATCTCATTTCTCACCCATCAGTGAGCGTTCAGTGTTTAATTCACCCAACATCCCACGTGATTTTGAACAAAGACTTACCTTCCAGCTTGATGGCGCAAGACGAGAAGACAGTTTGTCATCTTCCAGTGAAGAGTCTGACCGGGATGAAGATTATGATAAAGAAAAAATACAATACATCAGGAGGACACCGTAAGCACCCTTTGTCTTATTTACTCAAAGTATCAAGTAATTGATTCCAGATCGATTGAGAAGAAAGTTAAAAACATTAAGCTAAACAGTAGAATTTCATGTGTGCTACTCATTAGAACAGATGTATTTTTTTTCTCTTTTGCAGTTTATTTACAACAGTTGCATTTAATCCAAAGGTTAGGAATAATGCATTATCTATCGTACTAATCTGCTGATTTAAATGTTGAAACTAGCAATGGATTTGTACTGTAAACTTTGTTCAATTTTATTTGGCACAATAAGAGAGCAGTCAGAGAAGAGGTGAAAACTGAGAATGAACACAAAATAGTAAATATTCTAAATGATGTCTTAAACTCGTATTCACAAGGAAAGACACAAGAAATACCCTTTGCAAACAGAGATAACTATATCAATAAAAGAAAATAAAGACTTGCATTTATATAGTGCCTTTCATAGCCTCAGGACATCCCAAAGCACTTTACAGCCAATTAAGTACTTTTGAAGTGTAGCCACTATTGTAATATGGCAGCCAATTTGCACACAGCAAGCTTCCACCAACGGCAGTGTGATAATGACCAGATAATCTTTTTTTAATGTTGATTGAGGGATATTAGCCAGGATATTTTGAAATTTGAACTTTGAAATTAATGTCAGCTGTGCATTTAACCAGTGGTTGCTATTTTTGCATAATTATGTGTGGGGGATTGTGGGAATTACAGCACTCAATGGGATCCATAACAAAGAGGAAATTGGGAGAAAAAAACACTGCAGCTCCTGGAGTGCCTCATGGTGTCTTAGCACATGCCTAGTGCTAAATAAACAGCTGACGTGCATAGTAGAGAAAGGTTTTCTCTCTGCGCTATTAGAAACAAAATCTTAACCACATTCTTCATAAACTGAATTAAGGTTTTGTTACATGTAACTCATGTAGTGAATCTGCTGATAATGGAAATGCCATAATTTCCATAAGTCAATTTGGTTATAGTTCCTCTCTGTCCTTTTAGACCAATTGACATTATTTAATCCCAACCCATTAAGAGTTTATTTTCTGTGAATGCTCAGTTGTGGCTTGCTGAGTCTTGGGAGATTCATCACAGTTAGATATCATGAAATGGCCTTTCTCTATCAAATATGCAGAGACAGATTTGATAAGCTTCACTAAATTCAGATCTGACAGAACTTTGTCAAGGAAATACGAAGAGAGGAAGTCCAAAAATTGATGGCTGTTCATTTTCAGTTGCCTCTGAAACTCCACTCATTTCAAGTTTACCTTGGGTGGTAGCATGAACAAAGTGAAGTCTTAGCTACAGAGCTGATGTTGAAAGTTTAATGAGATGGAAGACTTTTCTATTTCTAATTTACAGTAGTGACTTGGATTCAGAAAAACGATACGAAGTGGTCAAATTTTTACATGACACCAAACTGAGGGGAGAGGCATCTGAGGAAGCAGTGCAGAAATTACAGTTATATAAAGTATATAAGTGGGCAAAATAATTGCTGATAAAACTTTGTTTACAAACGTAAAGTGCTGTACATAGGAAGAAGAAAAGCCACTCATACTCCACAAGTGTTGTTGAAATTGTCATGGATGAAGCCCAAAGACATTTACAATGCTCAGTAGACTTGATGGGCATCATGTCTGAACATAAGAACGTAAGAAATAGGAGCAAGAATAGGTCATACGGCCCCTCGTGCCTGCTCCGCCATTCAATAAGATCATGGCTGATCTGACCATGGACTCAGCTCCACTTCCCTGCCTGCTCCCCATAACCCCTTATCCACTTATCATTTAAGAAACTGTCTATTTCTGTCTTAGACTTATTCAATGTCCCAGCTTCCACAACTCTGAGGCAGCGAATTCCACAGATTTACAACCCTCAAAAGAAATTTCTCCTCATCTCAGTTTTAAATGGGCAGCTCCTTATTCTAAGATCATGCCCTCTAGTTCTAGTCTCCCCCATCAGTGGAAACATCCTCTCTGCATCCACCTTGTCAAGCCCCCACATAACATCCTCTCTGCATCCACCTTGTCAAGCCCCCACATAATCTCATACGTTTCGATAAGATCACCTCTCATTCTTCTAAATTTCAATGAGTAGAGGCCCAACCTACTCCAACCTTTCCTCATAAATCAACCCCCTCATCTCTGGAATCAACCTCGTGAACCTTCTCTGAACTGCCTCCAAAGCAAGTATATGCATTCGAAAATATGGAAACCAAAACTGCACGCAGTATTCCAGGTGTGGCCTCACCAATACCCTGTACAACTGTAGCAAGACTTCCCTGCTTTTATACTCCATCCCCTTTGAAATAAAGGCCAAGATTCCATTGGCCTTCCTGATCACTTGCTGTATCTGCATCTTTTGTGTTTCATGCACAAGCACCCCCACGTCCCGCTGTACTACAGCACTTTGCAATCTTTCTCCATTTAAATAATAACTTGCTCTTGGATTTTTTTTTCTGCCAAAGTGCATGACCTCATACTTTGCAACATTATACTCCATCTGCCAAATTTTGTCCCACTCACTTAGCCTGTCTGTGTCCTTTTGCAATCAATAGAATCAATAAAAGGTTGAATTACTGTGCCACAGCAATAGAACATACAAGTCCATGGTTGTTGTGATCAACTTGTATAGTGCTCCGGTCAGACTGCACTTGGAGTACTTGATCCAATTTTGGGCATCAGAACACAAGGGAAAAGAAATATTCATGTATTAAAGGCAGTGTAGAGAAGACAATGAGGCTGATATCTAACATAGAGGTCTAACTTATCAGGAAAGATTGGAGAAGCTTGGGCTTTTCATCCTGGAAAAGAAGGATCTGAGAAATGATCATCTAGCAGAGTATACAATAGTTAAGGGAATGGAGTGGGTAGATCTGGAATATTACCTTAAATTAAATTAAGAGTAGGACAAAGGGACACAGTTTCAAACTAATCAAAGATAAATTTAGGATTGAAATTGGGAAATTCTTCTTCACACAATGAGAGATCAACATCTGGAATGGGTTTCCAGGAACAGTGGTAGAGGCAAGCACCCTGGAATCATTTGGATGCTAAAGTAGGAATTTAGGATCTCTGGATGGCTTAATTAAGATGGACCCAATGGCTTGCTCTTCCGTAATTATCTTGTGATATGCCACCCATGGGTAGACTTCTGAATTTCAGAACCACCAATTTGGAACTGGCTTTTAGACTCAACAATTTTGAAACTGAAACACACAGCAAAAGTAAAACAGCTGTTGTCAGGATGATTGGTTGAAACCCTTTGGGTAGTCAAGTAATTTCAGCATCAACAACTATTTGCTTTTATTTGCACCTTTTAATGTCGAAAAGCTTAAGAGGAGAAAAGGAGTGCTGTTGAACCTGTGCAGGAGAGTTAGGTGGGGTGACCAAAATCACAATGAAAGAAATGTATTTTGAGAGAATTTTTAACGGGAAGTTGAAGGTTTGGGGAGATCGTTCTGAAGAATAGGAATGAGGCAACTGAAGGCTATGTCCCCGGAAGTGAAGCAGAAGAAGGGGAGATGCACAGGAGGCCAAAGTCAGAGAACTGCCAGATGTGGGGAGGAGATGTGGTACTGGAGAAATACTTGGAGGGATATGAGAACAAGAATTTTAATTTTGAACCGTCAGGAGATGGAGTGCCAATATAGGTCAGAAAGGACGGGGTGATAGATAGCTACGGCTTAGTGCAAGATGGGATATGGGTCATGGGGTTTTGGGCAATTTGGAGTTTCTGGCGGGTGAGAGGCTGGCTAGGAGGATGAATCCATGAATCTGGATTTTGATGGCAGTGGGGATGTTGCAGAGGTGGAAGTCTTGGTAGCAGATAAGATGCAATTTGAAGTTTGGCTCTGGGTCAAACAAAATGCCGTGGTTATGTGTTTTCTACTTTCATCCTGGTTGATGGCACAGGTGATGGTTTCAGTCTTCCTGAGTTGTAGGAATTTCTGACTCATGCACCATTTAATGTCAGACATGTGATTTAATATCATGGAAATGATCATGAGCTCAAGGGTAATGGTATAAAGTGGTAGAGCTAGGTGTTGTCATTATACATATGATAACTTGACTCTGATGATACCACCAAGGCGCACCATATAGAAGCAGGGCTAAGGGTGAACATACCCAACGCTTATCTTCTCTGCTTCTCTTGGCATTCTGTGAAGGGCCCATTGAGTCACTCATCGCTGCCTCCTTCCAAGCAGAAACCTCAAATGCCCAAAGAAATGGAGGGTGAAAATCCAGATTATTTATAGCAACACATCTTGAAGCAATACTGTAAAACTCCTAGAAAATATTCCTAATGCTGCTATTGCAAAATTTTGAAACTCTGTTTTAATATCTTATCAGTTATGTAAACTACTCAGTCGATAAGAGAAGAAAAAGTAAATAACTTATTGAGATAAGTATGCATCCCCTTGAAACTATTTTGAATCCACAGAGGATTAAGTGGAACCACTCTGCAAATGTGGAGTTTTTTTGCACACTCATTTGCATTTCCACTTCAATTTTTCTTCAATATGAACAATAGCATGGGGAGGGGAATATGTCTGACAGATAAGGGCGATTGGTTCTAAGTTCACTGCCAAGTTACACTGACATGTTTGCAAATTTTATACTAATTTGAAACTATGCTTTGAGGCTGGCAACCATTCAAAAAGCACAAATTGTCAGAACACACTTAATTTCATACTTCTAATTTGAACTAATTTTAGCTTTAATCCAACCATTTATAATCATGGCAAATATGCATAACTGTTGAACCCTTGTAGATAAATTAATTGCAGATAAATTGCGTAAGTAAAGAATTAAATTTAAATCTCTGACATTATAGTCACATTTCCTTTTCAAAATGCCTAGCCAGGGGAAAAAAATTGAAAGAAAATGAGTTATTGAAAGTTAGTATTTTTATGTGTTGAGTTTCTGAGATTATATTGACTGTTCGGCAGGCATAACATGCGTAAAAAGTCTCCTGGCTTTGCTGCAGTCCAACAACTTTTTACTGACCGATGGCCGTCAGCATCAATGAGCAGAAATTCCTTAAGCGCTGCAACAGAAAGGAACATTGATTTTGAGCTGGATGTTAGAGTTGAAATTGAGAGTGGAAAATGTGTACTGCATCCAACGACACAGCAGCCGCAGCAAGCAGAACATGATGAACTCAACATAAAAAGGTGAGAAGATCCTCCATTACTCTGCTTGTTTTTGTGTGTCAATACTTCGATTACATAAATATAATGGGGCAGACATTCCGCCCTCCCTGGTCCGTACTGAATGTGTACGGACCCGGGAAGGCATCGCAAAAGGTGTTTTTCAGCGCACAATGCGCATGCGCTGAAAACCGACTTTTCCAATCTGTCGAGCTCGAGCTTGACAGATCTTCTGTATCTCGGCAGTCAGGACATTTGCATGGGCAAGATTGCGGTATTTACCCATATCTTGCCCAGCAAATAGCCTAAAACTCTTTCGTCTGATAAAAGCAGGCGCATAGCTTACTTTTACAGGCGTAAGAGTTTTAAACCACATTTGAAACATAAAAAATAAAATTAAAATAATACTTTATTTTTTTAAACCCTACCCATTACGTTAAATATATTTTAAAGCATAATTTTTAATCAGAAAAATATATATTAATAAATAACTTTAATTTAAATTAATGTTAAATATGTAGTGTATTTTTTCTCTTTTTATTCATGTTTTGTGTGTTGGGGGTTTCTCATTCATAATAATGGGAACTCCAACTTACGAAGTTCCCATTATTATGAATGAGAACTTACTTTACCTGATTGGCTGCCCAGAGCCATGTGACTGCAGCTCCAGCCCTGCGTACGTCCTGACGTGCACATGCTGCGACACACAATCAGTGGAGGCCTTAGGACCGGGAACGCGTGTGTGCGCGCAGCAGCTTCAGGTAAGTGCGCTTTTTAAAGTCTTTTACCTGATCGCCTGCGGGAAGCAGCCGACCGGGTTTTCTGGGCCAATATCTTGTTCCAAAGGGGTTCATTCTGTATCAGTTAGACTTTTCCCCTAACCCTTCAGCTCTCAAATGCTTTGTGCTGCAAATTGCTGGAGGTGCGAGCTGATAATGACACGGTGATAGCAATGGGGCATCTGGGAACTTGAACGATGGGACCGACAATCTATCTCCTCAACCAATTAAATTTAAGGATTGAGAAATAAACCTTCTGAGAAGGAAATAGTGTAAATTAGAGTCCAATCAGTGCAGTAAGTGAAATAAACACAGGGAAAGTAAGAATAAATTCAGAGAGAGAAAAGAGACAGTAAGAGAAAAAAAATTACATTTCATAAATTGCTAAGAGCAATTTACTACATGCAGGAATAAGACTCCATGGTTTTAATTGTTCCCTTTCTGGCTCTGAGCGTTTGAGTAACATTACAGGAAGATAAATCTTGTCATTGAAAGGGTCCTCATGTATTCAAGTGCCAGCCTTAACTTTTAGGGGTGCGTTTAATTTGTAATTAATGTGCAAATGCAGCAATTTCTTGATGTTGATGTTGAGTTTGAGGTTGATGGCAAGCTGCTATATTTGCTTGGCTCATGACAGAGCAGCACAAATCGTCCAGCAATTTGTGGTGATTCGCAATTCGCACGGTATCTGTTCTTAGCCACAAATTGCTGGATGATTTAAGCCATAATAGCAACGTGCATTAAACTCATCATTAACTTCCCAGCAAATTCTGGCTCAATATTCGTATTTTTTTTTCATTAACAAAATTCAGTTCAGTATTTGGGGGTACCAGTCACTTAGTGCTACTTTATACTATGCCAAGTATTCATGTCAATATAGGATGATCTGTGGGGACATGAATAGATGTAGATATGTTCCCATGTACTCTCAAACAGAGTAATTGTTGAAAGAATGAATTTTCTGACCGGTTTGTTTATTCCAACTGCAACATATCTATATTCCCGATCGTGTCTTTTTGGAATTGGACTGGAAGATTCTGCAGTTGATAATGGAGTGGTAGGTGTCTGTCACAGCACCCAATTGGTCATGTTGTTGTGGTAAATAACCACTCTCGAGTCTGGTGGTGTACTTTTCCTGTTTCTATCTTGCATCTTAAGTGGGGCATCCCATTAATTATTATTCATATCTCATGAGCTCTGGAGTAGCCTTACTGTCCAATACAATATTAAAAATAATCAACATAGAGCAAATGTTCCCACTTGGTCCAAGTTATTAACACTTATTAAAAAAATTATTTATAACCAGCTACATTATGCCCGAATCCATTTCATAATTTCAAAACTTTCACAAATCTAAACAGCAGTATTGCTGCACTGACAGGTTTTGTCAATGTTCAACTTTATTTACCTATACTTCAGTTAGATTTTCCTTTCTCGAGTGTTTAAAGTGTACTCTACTTAAGAGCCCAAGGAGTTAATTTGTCCAATATCTTTAAAATTTCATTCAGCAATTCAAAATGTTTCCTTGCTGAATTAAAAAAACACATGTCAGTGTGTTTCTAGGTTTATAAGGAGGCAGAGAAAAACATTGTCTGATGTCATTATGTCACTTCACATAATTTCTTTTTTCCTAAACAAAACCTTTCCCGATATTTTTTCCAAGTCTTTTACCTTCAAAGCTTCCTCTCTCGATCTTGCACATTAATTTCAATTTCAAAAACAAGTGATAATTCACAAAGTGTCTTTAATAGAAGCACTTGCAATTCAAGTGCTCGTAATTCATTTTACAAGGCTACTTCCATATCTTATTATGTCTCCCCCAAATGGCATTTCTGTCTTGCGAAAACAGCATGTCTCGAAATTCCAATTCAAATGCTGCCAATCTTTTTTATTTAAATTTCTTTTGCTGTATTAGAAGCGTTCATGTAATTTAAAATAATTTTTGTCCAAACAACCAAGCAGCAACTTTTTTCCGAGCAAAAATCATTATCAACATTTCTTTTTTTTTTTTAAAGTCTCATTTCCAGAACTAGGGACATTCATACTTTGAAATAATCAGAATTTCACTGTGGCCACAATGAAAGTCGAGGTTAATTTACCAATGAAAACCCAATAATTCCAATCAAATTCAGACCAATATTTTTTTTTTCCACAGCCAATATGTTATTAACTAAACGCAATACAGAGCAGATAAAAATAAAACAAAATAACACAGTAAGTTACATCAGTTTTCATATTCTTCTTTCTTCCAATGCCTTTCCAATTGCCTAAAAATACTGAATATAACTGGAGAAACATTAGTTTTTGTGTTTAACAAACATCTCACACATTCTACACAAAAGGAAAAGAGGGTGCAGCTTCCCCTGGAGTCCGTAGCCTCAAGAAACCTACGCAGGCTTCTCCTTTTGAAAGGCATTACACTCTCTCCTCCTTTCGTTATCTCATTCAGAAATTAAATTTAGCATCTTTCAACCCAATGTAATCAATGATTACATTTTTTTCCTACAAGTAAGTGGGCGTCTCGAGTTTGTAATAACCAAATTGAAAATACAGCGCTTTGATTTGAATTGATTTAAAACGGGACCACACATTTTTAATTTAAACTACAAGATAATTGCTATTTTTTTTCCTGTAATCCAGTTAAAATGTTCAAATTCATTTCATTTTTTAGCAGACCCCATCTCAACTGTAACTTCAAGGTTGAAGTCTATCTTTTGTGAAACAAAACTGTCTTTTGTGCATTTTTTCACAGCTCCATCAATCATAATCAAAATAAATCCACACCTGCGTTACTAATTTAAAATGTAATTCAATTCTAGGTGCACAATATACATTTTTAACACTCAATTTATCCACACTTTCGTAAAACATCCCACATCCATGACAAAAGGGTTAAAAAAACATTCAGCGCTCTGTCTGAAAAGGTGGATGGAGCTAAAACTAACATGCAAACACACTGTTTTTCTTTTAAAAGGTACAGAGGCTTTCAGACAAATAAAAAATTCTTTAACTCCCCAAACATTCACGGTCAGGAAAACTTCCACACAAACACACTTTCATACAAACTGAAAACTTTTAAAGAACATTTTTTTGGTCAGCAACTTATTTACTTCACCTATTCTACCCTTGAGAGCAATCTTTACCAAAGGAACTTCTTACTCTTGAGAGCAATATTTTCCCACGGGATTTTCACCTTTGAGAGCAATCTTTACCCAAGGAAGTTTACCTGGAGAGCAATATTTACCCAAGGAGCCGTAACTTATCTCTACCCCGTTCTTTAGTTGCTTTACCCACAGACCCGTCTCCTGGTTCTGATCCTTGGATTGGCCCGTCGGCTTCCTGACCCAGACGCCGACCTCCCTATCTATTGCGTGGTAAAGTAAAAATACTAACCCCTTCTTTGATGTCGGCATTCGATTCGGTACCAGATGTCGGGGACCCGAGGATCTTGCTGACTATGTCAATTGTTGTGGTAAATAACCACTCCTGAGTCTGCTAAGTCCATCAAGTTAAGAGTTTATTCGAGCATATGCAAGGGAGTGACCCTCAGTTGCCTGAGATACCACACTCGACAATACAGAGTTTGCAGCATACATTTATAATACACAAGTTACTGTAACTTGTTTTTTTTTTGCGAGTCATAAATCAGTACACAGTATTCCAACACTCATATCACATGACGAGCTTCACAACCCAGTTAATCAATAGTTATTCAGATACAGCAGGTGTCTCTCGTTATCGTAACTCCTCTTAGCCTTGGGCCTCCCATTTCCATGGCAATTCCTATTTGGCCTTCATTCTCCCTATCTTCTTGTTCTGAACATAACAATGAATAATTTTTCCCAAGCTTTTAAATAACACTTTATTTTCTAAAGCTTCTAAATGAGCTAGCTGTCTCTAAAGTTACCCTTGGTTAAGTATCCCATCATGCCTAGGTGAAGAACCATTACCATCTACAGCGTTTATTTCAAAGATGCACTTTACTAACAATTCAAGAATTGCTATTAATGGGCTCAAGTTTCAGACGCCCACTAGAACGGCGCACATCGGAGAGGCCCGCCGAATTTGTCGAAGAAAAATTGCGCCGAATACTTATCTCGCGATTCTCAGATAGCTCTAGGCCCATTTCCAGGCCGGCGCAGCACAGCAGGAGATGCTGGGGCGGAGCTACAGCCCTGCGCCAAAAACAGTGCCGGCAGTTGCATGCGTGCGCAGTAGCTCCTGGTGTCCTGTCTCCGGGGCGACACCCCTATCTCAGGCTGAAGGAACATCGCCACTATCCCTGGCCGAGTGGCCTGACGCATCTTACCTCGTCGGTGAGGCCCGGCTTCTTGCTGGACGCCCCGCCCAAAGTCTGTCGGTGGCGGGGCATGCCCGCCCGGACTCTTGCTGGGGGCAGGCCCCGCCCGAAGTCGTCCTCGCAGCTGGAGTCATCGTTGTCGGCGGGGCCCAACCCCTCGTTGTGAGTGGGCCCCGCCCCAAGTCATCCTCGCAGTCGGTGGGGCCCACCTGCCCAGCCTCTCGCTGGGGTGGTCCCTACCCGAAGTCCTTGGCAGGGTCCGGTTTCGTCGTCGTCTTCTCTCTTAACCCCCCCTACCCCCATCTTCTTCTCTCTCACCCCCGCCCTCCCATCTTCTTCTCTCTCACCCCCCCCCCACACCATCATCTTCTCCTTCCCCCCCCCACCATCATCTTCTTTCCTCCCCCCCCCCACCATCATCTTCTCTCCCCCCCCCCCCCCCGCACCATCATCTTCTCTCTCCCCGCGCCACCCCCACCATCATCTTCTCTCCCCCCCCCCCACCCCCACCATCATCTTCTCTTTTCCCCCCCCATCATCTTCTCTTCTCCCCCCCCCCCATCATCTTCTCTTCTCCCCCCCATCATCTTCTCTTCTCCCCCCCATCATCTTCTCTCTCCCCCCCATCATCTTCTCTTCTCTCCCCCTCATCATCTTCTCTTCTCTCCCCCCCCATCATCTTCTCTCTTTCCCCCCCCCCCCATCATCTTCTCTTCTCTCCCCCCCATCATCTACTCTTCTCTCCCCCCATCATCTTCTCTCTCCCCCCCCCCCATCATCTTCTCTCCCCCCCCCATCATCTTCGCTCCCCCCCCCATCATCTTCTCTCCCCCCCCCCCATCATCTTCTCTCCCTCCCCCCCCCATCATCTTCTCTCCCTCCCCCCCATCATCTTCTCTCCCTCCCCCCCCATCATCTTCTCCCCCCCCCATCATCTTCTCTCCCCCCCCATCATCTTCTCTCCCCCCCCATCATCTTCTCTCTCCCCCCCATCATCTTCTCTCCCCCCCCCATCATCTTCTCTCCCCCCCCCATCATCTTCTCTCCCCCCCATCATCTTCTCTCCCCTCCCCCCCATCATCTTCTCTCCCCCCCATCATCTTCTCTCCCCCCCCATCATCTTCTCTCCCCCCCCCATCATCTTCTCTCCCCCCCCCATCATCTTCTCTCCCCCCCATCATCTTCTCTCTCCCCCCCATCATCTTCTCTCCCCCCCATCATCTTCTCTCCCCCCCATCATCTTCTCTCCCCCCCCATCATCTTCTCTCCCCCCCATCATCTTCTCTCCCCCCCCATCATCTTCTCTCCCCCCCATCATCTTCTCTCCCCCCCCATCATCTTCTCTCCCCCCCCATCATCTTCTCTCCCCCCCCATCATCTTCTCTCCCCCCCATCATCTTCTCTCCCCCCCATCATCTTCTCTCCCCCCCATCATCTTCTCTCCCCCCCCATCATCTTCTCTCCCCCCCATCATCTTCTCTCCCCCCCATCATCTTCTCTCCCCCCCATCATCTTCTCTCCCCCCCCATCATCTTCTCTCCCCCCCATCATCTTCTCTCCCCCCCATCATCTTCTCTCCCCCCCATCATCTTCTCTCCCCCCCATCATCTTCTCTCCCCCCATCATCTTCTCTCCCCCCCATCATCTTCTCTCCCCCCCATCATCTTCTCTCCCCCCCATCATCTTCTCTTCCCCCCCCCATCATCTTCTCTCCCCCCCCATCATCTTCTCTCCCCCCCCATCATCTTCTCTCCCCCCCCATCATCTTCTCTTCCCCCCCCATCATCTTCTCTCCCCCCCCATCATCTTCTCTCCCCCCCCATCATCTTCCTCTCCCCCCCCCATCATCTTCCTCCCCCCCCATCATCTTCTCCCCCCCCCATCATCTTCCTTCCCCCCCATCATCTTCCTTCCCCCCCCATCATCTTCCTTCCCCCCCCATCATCTTCCTTCCCCCCCTCATCATCTTCCTTCCCCCCCTCATCATCTTCCTTCCCCCCCTCATCATCTTCCTTCCCCCCCTCATCATCTTCCTTCCCCCCCTCATCATCTTCCTTCCCCCCCCATCATCTTCTCTTTCCCCCCCCCCTCCATCATCTCTCTTCCCCCCCC
>NW_027252184.1:0-29238 GCF_044704955.1 Pristiophorus japonicus | reverse complement strand
CACCCCAACCCCCCCCCTCCCCTCCACACCCCAACCCCCCCCCTCCCCTCCACACCCCAACCCCCCCCCTCCCTCCACACCCCAACCCCCCTCCCCCCACACCCCAACCCCCCTCCCCCCACACCCCAACCCCCCCCCTCCGCTCCACACCCCAACCCCCCCTCCGCTCCACACCCCAACCCCCCCTCCCCCCCACGCCCCACACCCCAACCCCCCTCCCCCCACACCCCACACCCCCTCCCCTCCACATCCCAACCCCCCTCCCCCCCACACCCCAACCCCCCTCCCCCGCTCCACACCCCAACCCCCCCTCCGCTCCACACCCCAACCCCCCCTCCGCTCCACACCCCAACCCCCTCCCCCCACACCCCAACCCCCCCTCCCCCCACACCCCCTCGCCCCACACCCCAACCCCCTCCCCCCACACCCCACACCCCCTCCCCTCCACACCCCAACCCCCCTCCCCCCCCACACCCCAACCCCCCTCCCCCCACACCCCACACCCCCTCGCCCCACACCCCAACCCCCCTCCCCCCACACCCCACCCCCCTCCCCCCCACACCCCAACCCCCCTCCCCCACACCCCCTCGCCCACATCCCAACCCCCCCTCCCCTCCACACCCCAACCCCCCTCCCCCCCACACCCCAACCCCCCTCCCCCCACACCCCCTCGCCCCCACACCCCAAACCCCCCTCCCCCCCACACCCCAACCCCCCCTCCCCCCCACACCCCCTCGCCCCACACCCCAACCCCCCTCCCCCCTCCCTCCCACACCCCAACCCCCCCTCCCCCACACCCCAACCACCCTCCCCTCCACACCCCAACCCCCCTCCCCCCCACACCCCAACCCCCTCCCCCCCACACCCCAACCCACCCTCCCCCCCACACCCCCTCGCCCCACACCCCAACCCCCCTCCCCCCCTCCCTCCCACACCCCAACCCCCTCCCCCACACCCCCCTCCCAACCCCCCTCCCCCCCACACCCCCTCGCCCCACACCCCAACCCACCTCCCCCCACACCCCACACCACACCCCAACCCCCCTCCCACCTCCCCCCACACCCCCTCCCCCTCCCCCCACACCCCAACCCCCCCTCCCCACCCCAAACCCCCTCCCCCCACACCCCAACCCCCCCTCCCCTCCACACCCCAACCCCCCTCCCATCCCCCCCACACCCCCTCCCTCCTCCCCACCACACCCCCTCCCCCCACACCCCAACCCTCCCTCCCCCCAACCCCCCTCCCCAACCCTCCCCCCAACCCCCCCTCCCCCCTCCCCCCACACCCCAACCCTCCCCCCAACCCCCCCTCCCCCCAACCACCCACACCCCCTCCCCCAACCCCCCCTCCCCCCTCCCCCCAACCACCCACACCCCCTCCCCTCCCCCCACCCCCCCTCCCCTCCCCTCCACACCCCAACCCGCCCCCCCACACCCCAACCCTCCCCCCCACACCCCAACACCCCCTCCCCTCCACACCCCAACCCCCCCTCCCCCCCAACCCCCCCTCCCCCCTCCCGCTCACCCACCCCCTCACACATCCCCCCCCGCTCACCCTGCCCCCTCACACATCCCCCCCCCACTCTCACACACGCCCCCCCGCTCACACATTCCCCCCCTCCCGCTCACACCCCGCCCCCACTCCCCCCTTCCACCCAAACCCCCCTCCCCTCACACCCCAACCCCCCCTCCCCCTCACACCCCAACCCCCCCACACCCCAACCCCCTTCTCCCCCCCACACCCCCCCCCCGCTATCGCACACGCCCCCCCCTCTCGCTCTCGCACACGCCACCCTCTCTCGCTCTCGCACACGCCCCCCCTCGCTCTCGCACACGCCCCCCCCCCTCGCTCTCGCACACGCCCCCCCCTCGCTCTCGCACACGCCCCCCTCCTCGCTCTCGCACACGCCCCCCCCTCGCTCTCGCACACGCCCCCCCCTCGCTCTCGCACACGCCCCCCCTCTCGCTCTCGCACACGCCCCTCCCTCTCGCTCTCGCACACGCCCCCCCTCGCTCTCGCACGCGCCCCCCCTCTCGCTCTCGCACGCGCCCCCCCTCTCGCTCTCGCACGCGCCCCCCCTCTCGTTCTCGCACGCGCCCCCCCTCTCGCTCTCGCACACGCGCCCCCCTCGCTCTCGCACACGCGCCCCCCTCTCGCACACGCCCCCCCTCGCTCTCGCACACGCACCCCCCCTCTCGCTCTCGCCCCCCCCTCTCGCTCTCGCATGCGCCCCCCCTCTCGCTCTCGCACGCGCCCCCCCTCTCGCTCTCGCACGCGCCCCCCCTCTCGCTCTCGCACGCGCCCCCCCTCTCGCTCTCGCACACGCCCCCCCTCTCGCTCTCGCACACGCGCCCCCCTCTCGCTCTCGCACACGCGCCCCCCCTCGCTCTCGCACACGCGTCCCCCCTCTCGCACACGCGCCCCCACTCTCTCACACACGCGCCCCCCCCCTCTCACACACGCGCCCCCACTCTCTCACACACGCGCCCCCACTCTCTCTCACACACGCGCCCCCACTCTCTCTCACACACGCGCCCCCCACTCTCTCACTCACGCGCCCCCCCACTCTCTCTCACACACGCGCCCCCCCCCTCACTCACGCGCCCCCCACTCTCACACACGCGCCCCCCCCCTCTCACACACGCGCCCCCACTCTCTCACACACGCGCCCCCACACTCTCTCACACACGCGCCCCCATTCTCTCACACACGCGCCCCCCCTCTCTCACACACGCGCACCCACTCTCTCACACACGCGCACCCACTCTCTCACACACGCGCCCCCACTCTCTCTCACACACGCGCCCCCACTCTCTCTCACACACGCGCCCCCCACTCTCTCACTCACGCGCCCCCCACTCTCTCTCACACACGCGCCCCCCCCCTCACTCACGCGCCCCCACTCTCTCACACACGCGCCCCCCCCCTCTCACACACGCGCCCCCACTCTCTCACACACGCGCCCCCACACTCTCTCACACACGCGCCCCCATTCTCTCACACACGCGCCCCCCCTCTCTCACACACGCGCACCCACTCTCTCACACACGCGCCCCCACTCTCTCTCACACGCGCCCCCCACTCTCTCACACACGCGCCCCCCACTCTCTCACTCACGCGCCCCCCACTCTCTCACTCACGCGCCCCCCACTCTCTCACTCACGCGCCCCCCACTCTCTCACTCACGCGCCCCCCACTCTCTCACTCACGCGCCCCCCACTCTCTCACTCACGCGCCCCCCACTCTCTCACTCACGCGCCCCCCCCCCCCCCCCCCCCCCGCTCTCACACACAGCCCCCCCACCCCCCGGGGCATTTTTACAGGAATCTGAAACGGGCTTCACACCTCGAAATAATTCCGTACGCGGGTGAACGCACACGTGAGCTATCGGAGATCGAGTAAAGACGGGGGGTGGGGGGGAAGAGTTTACACAGCTTGATTCAGGACAATTGTCAGAGATTCACCTCAGGAGAAAGCAGCATTAAAAGCCAGGCCTCTGAAGGTAGGAAATGGAAGGATTTTTATTCCCCCGCTGCCTGGAGATAATCAGCTCAGTTCTTCGAGCAGGAGAGAAAGAGGAAAAATCTAAAGCCTTAAAACAGAAGACAGAAGAGAAGCAGGATTGAAACAAAGTTATTAAGAAGTTGGAGAAATATCAGATTTACCTCACGGTGGCCTGAGCAGCTAGGCCCCAAAGATGGAGGGAGGGTGACCATTTTGCACGGCCCATTGACATTTAAAGGTAATTGGATTGAATCCGACTGGACAACAGCCGCATAGCACAGAGGGAAGAGAAGGACGACTGGCCACAGTTTCACATCATTTAAGTGTCAGTGTTTAAAATCATAGAATCTTACAGCACAGAAAGAGGCCATTCGGCCCACGCCATCTGTTTGAAAGAGCGATCCCACTTTGTCAGCACTTCCCAAAAACTCCCCAGAATCACGCGACAGTCACTACTCTTCAGTCATTTGCTCATTTAGAATTTTCCCTCCAACTCTCCTCCCTCCACTTCTGAAGGGTGCAGGCGTATTCTGGCCGACGGTAAAGCAGGCCACAGCTGCGCTCTGGCACCTAACGCAAGCTTCCATTTCTTCACGTGTAAGCCGAGTCGGTGAATGTCGGCGGTTGGGGGGGGGATATTCGACTGTGGTGAGCATCTCAGCCGAGTCCTTTTCACTCCTCGCCCCGACAACCCTCCCACAATCTCCAGCAGAAGTCACTGGGCAGGCACCCTCTCCCTCCCTCGCCCAGGAGCAGTAAGGTCAATGGGAGCAGGAGGAGGCCCATTCAGCCCCTCGAGCCTGTTACATTAGGAATAGGAGGAGGCCCATTCAGCCCCTCGAGCCTGTTACATTAGGAATAGGAATAGGAGTAGGCCCATTCAGCCCCTCGAGCCTGTTACATTAGGAATAGGAGTAGGCACATTCAGCCCCTCGAGCCTGTTACACAGGAACAGGAGGAGGCCATTCAGCCCCTCGAGCCTGTTACACAGGAACAGGAGGAGGCCATTCAGCCCCTCGAGCTTGTTGGGCCATTGAATGAGATCACGATTGACCTGTGCCTCAATCCCTTAATACCCTTCACCAAATAAATCTAACAATCTCAAGTCTTCAAAGTCCCAATTGACCCCCAGCATCCAGAGTCTTTCTGGGGGGGGGGGGGGGAAAGAGTTCCAGATTACCACTGCCCTTCGTGTGAAGAAGTGTTTCCTGACATCACCCTGCTCTGGCTCGAATTTTAAGGTCATGCCCCTTGTTCTGGATCGCCCCCGCCATCTCGGCCACCTGAGGAAATAAGTTGCTCTCTCGCTACCCGATCGAATCCTTTAATCATGTTAAACACCTCGATTGGATCGCCCGTCAATCTTCTAGGGAACACAAACCGAGTCTGGCCAATCTGCGCTGCTCCCCCTCGGGCCCGAGGGGCGGAGCCCAGGACTGGACACAGTGACTCCAAACCCCACCCCAGCCCAGACCCCGGGGCTCAAACCTGGGACTTTCCTGTCCAGTGTCGCTCAGTCACAATCCGGGCTGTGACCTCACCCGTGGGACATAACCCCGGGGCAAGCCCGGTCTGAAGGGCATTGTGGGTCAGAAACCAGCCGGAGTGTTACGGTTCCGGCCGCCATTGGTGAGAGAGGCACCCACGTGACCTGACCCCTACCTTCATCAACTCGTCATCTGTGGCGTCCGGAAACTTCTCGTGCAGGGAGTCCTTCAGCACTCTGGCGATGATTCTCATCCCGTACCTACGGGGGGGGGGGGGGGGAAGAGACAGAGAGACTGGTGAATGAAGTGGGAAAGGGCGGAGCTGGTGAATCGCACCGTGTAACGTACGCACCTGCGTGCATGCTCACAGGCTTGTGGAGCTGCTGACCCAGCCGGTCCAGGCAGCGGGCGGTCGAGGGGGTTGTTCGGCCCGACTGCCCGTCTCTCTTCCGCGCTTACATCCGAGCCAGGGTGTCCCTGGAGATGGAGCACGCGGTGTCCACCGGTACGCTCGCGGCCTTCCGCGAGAGGCGGGCGCCAGAGGGACTGGAGTGCATCATCACCCCCGGCAACCAAATTTTAATTTGATCGGTTATGGTTTACTTAAAGTTTTATTGTTAAATTGTGGGCTCTGGTGTCCCTTTAATAAGGAGGCATGCGGTTTTATCTGGTTACAAGGAATAGTTGTAGAGCTGTTGAGGCGGGAGGGGCTTAGCCAGAGACGTGATGTTCATAAGGTTCAATAAAACCCCAGCCAGTTGGGTTCGGGGGATCCACGATGGGGCAGGTGGTTGTGAGCCCGGTGGATGAACTGGTAATGATTGTTAAACCTTTTGCTAATAAGCCAACTAGTTATTAATAGCTACGTGTTGCTGTGAATTCTGAAGCAAAGAACCCATGAAGCAAACACATTACAGACAGTGACCACAGCACTGACGGCAGAGCGGTCAGTGTCCGATACCGAGCCGCAGTATCACAAAGTGCAGTCGAGTGCAAGAGTCAGTGTGTGAGAAATCTTCACACTGTCACCACTTGAGCATTGACAACATGCGGCAGAATAATTCCAGAATGCATCCTTCCCGTGTTGTGTTTGGAGAGCTGGGGCGAAATCCTGGTGGTTGTAGGTTTGTCACCCGTGGGGGGTGGGGGGTGAATTATTAGCAGCACACAAGAAATATATGTCAGAATATTAAAAGGATTTGGGGTAAAGGCAGATTTACGACAGTACCAACATGCTGAATAAGCCCCATGACAAGATCATACACTGGACACAGCGGAGAAATGCTTCACCGTCAGCGGGTGTGTACTTGTCGGGGACCCGGTTACTGTTTATACAGGACTCCCTATCGAGTATAAATGGGTGGGTTCATGATAGGGGGGAGTGTACACGGGCTGCGGGGGGTGGGGGTAGGAGTGTGGGTGAGTACGCGGGCCGGGGGGACAGGTACGCGGGCTGCGGGAGGGGAGAGGGTACGGGGGTTGCGGGAGATAAGCACTTACGGGATTTTGTCCACGGATGTAACAATGGCAGACAGGAATTTGTCAGTCACAGTCCTCATGTTCTTGATGGACGCGTCCAGCCTCAGTCTGACCTCCTCGTGACTCAGTGCTTGGTCCGGCGTTACATCGTACGGCAATTTACTGAGAACAGAAATGTGAACACATGACACGTCAGTCAGATGATCAAAGGGTCGCTCACTGGTCGCGATACCCGTCAGATCACCCACAGAATGGTGAAACCCCCATAAGCCCTTCCAGTTCTCCGGTGTCGATGTCCCTCAGCTTGGCTCGGCCATGATCCCTCCCGGCACTGAGGGATTGTGGGATTGTGGGATTGGAGCCACCTCGGGGTCCTGCGCTGAGTGAGGTTCGAAAGGACGCATTGTCCGTCTGTTCAGTAAAGAAAAAGACTTGCATTTCTCTAGCACCTTTCACAAACTCAGGAAGTCCCAAAGCACTTTGCAATTAAGCACTTTTTGAAATGTAAAACGCGGCAGCCAATTTGCGCACAGCAAGCTCCCACAAACAGCTGTGTGATAATGACCAGATCAGCTGTTTTTGTTATGTTCCCTCAGTACTTGCCCTCCAACAGTGCGGCACTCCCTCAGCACTGCCCCTCCGACAGTGCGGCGCTCCCTCAACCCTGCCCCTCCGACAGTGCGGCGCTCCCTCAGCACTGCCCCTCCGACAGTGCGGCACTCCCTCAGTACTTGCCCTCCAACAGTGCGGCACTCCCTCAGCACTGCCCCTCCGACAGTGCGGCACTCCCTCAGTACTTGCCCTCCAACAGTGCGGCATTCCCTCAGCACTGCCCCTCCGACAATGCGGCACTCCCTCAGTACTTGCCCTCCAACAGTGCGGCACTCCCTCAGCACTGCCCCTCCGACAGTGCGGCACTCCCTCAGTACTTGCCCTCCAACAGTGCGGCACTCCCTCAGCACTGCCCCTCCGACAGTGCGGCACTCCCTCAGTACTTGCCCTCCAACAGTGCGGCACTCCATCAGCACTGCCCCTCCGACAGTGCGGCACTCCCTCAGTACTTGCCCTCCAACAGTGCGGCACTCCCTCAGCACTGCCCCTCCGACAGTGCGGCGCTCCCTCAGCACTGCCCCTCCGACAGTGCGGCGCTCCCTCAGTACTGCCCCTCCGACAGTGCGGCACTCCCTCAGTACTTGCCCTCCGACAGTGCGGCGCTCCCTCAGCACTGCCCCTCCGACAGTGCGGCACTCCCTCAGCACTGCCCCTCCGACAGTGCGGCACTCCCTCAGTACTGCCCCTCAGACAGTGCGGCACTCCCTCAGCACTGCCCCTCCCTGGAGTGGGACTTGAACCTCCAACCTTGTGACTCAGAGGCGAGCGTGCTATCACTGGGCCACGGCTGACACTTGGATGTGGAGGATCTAAAGCTTTATTTGAAGAGGGGCAGAGATTTCTCTCCGCCTGTCCAACATTCCTCGCTCGATGAACACCGCAGGAAACAGAGGGACTTCTTGTCCAGCTCACTGGTGTCTGTCGCTGTACAGAATGTCTGCTTCATAACAAGTCACTGACTTCAAGAAGGACTCCATTGTGTGACGTGCCGTGGGGCACTTGGCTGGTGCGCTCAGTGTTGTACAAACACACATTTCCTTCTCTCTCTGTATTTCCTCCAGAATCAATCGATCGAAACAAGACCCGCTCTGTGCTCCACCAGCTGGGGCCACGGTGGGACGGGTATCAGTGATCGGCACAAGGCATGAGGCATCAGCACACCCACAGGCCGGGGGCACGGGACTGGGAATCCGCATGGCCCCCCCGCCCGTGCTCAGAGGGATGGGTACAGACCGACCAATGGGGAAGGGCCCCCGCCACCCCAGCTCAGAGGGATGGGTACAGACCGACCAATGGGGAAGGGCCCCCTCAACCCCAGCTCAGAGGGATGGGTACAGACCGACCAATGGGGAAGGGCCCCCTCAACCCCAGCTCAGAGGGATGGGTACAGACCGACCAATGGGGAAGGGCCCCCTCAACCCCAGCTCAGAGGGATGGGTACAGACCGACCAATGGGGAAGGGCCCCCTCAACCCCAGCTCAGAGGGATGGGTACAGACCGACCAATGGGGAAGGGCCCCCCCAACCCCAGCTCAGAGGGATGGGTACAGACCGACCAATGGGGAAGGGCCCCCTCAACCCCAGCTCAGAGGGATGGGTACAGACCGACCAATGGGGAAGGGCCCCCCCCACCCCAGCTCAGAGGGATGGGTACAGACCGACCAATGGGGAAGGGCCCCCTCAACCCCAGCTCAGAGGGATGGGTACAGACCGACCAATGGGGAAGGGCCCCCTCAACCCCAGCTCAGAGGGATGGGTACAGACCGGCCCATCGTGGAACAGCCCCCCCTGCCCCGCGGCCACAATGGGAGCTGGAGCCAACGCTCACCCCTGGCGCGGGGGATTGGAACCAACAGGATCACTGGAGAAAAGCATCTCCTCTGGGCAACTATGGCAATCCCCCCCAACCCCCACCCCCCCTTGCTGCTACCCTCCCTCCTCCCCCAGGGCCCACCCCTCCCCACTGGTAATAACTGCCTCTCCCCCTGGGCCTTCCCTCCCCCCACCCCCTCCCGTTACCCTCCCACTGCCCCCTCGGGCTCCCTCCTTCCCCGGGCCTTCCCACTCATCTTCCCCCCTCTCCTCCTGGGCTACTCCCTCTCCCCCACCGACCCCCAACCGGACCCTCCCCCCCTCCCTCTCTCCTCGAGCTCCCGCCTCGACACCCCCTCCCCCCCCCCCCCCCCCGGGCTCCCTCCGCCCCGGGCCCACTCCCTCCCCTGGCATTGCACTGCTGCGAAGGTTGGGGGCAGTATCGGGAATGGGGGCAAATGAGGCAGTATGGTCCCAGAATCGCACTCCTGCAGCACGGGGTCTCTCCAGGTGTGTGGAGCAGCCACAGGTGAGGAAGTTTAGACCAGGGGGGGTCTCAGAATAAGGGGCCGCCCATTTAGGACTGAGATGAGGAGAAATCTCTTCACTCAGAGAGTGATGAATCTGCCCCAGAGGGCTCTGGAGGCTCAGTCGTTGAGTATATTCAAGGCTGAGATCGATAGATTTTTGGGGAATCGAGGGATATGGGGATCGGGCGGGAAAGTGGAGTTGAGGTCGAAGATCAGCCATGATCTCATTGAATGGCGAAGCAGGCTCGAGGGGCCGAATGGCCGACTCCTGCTCCTATTGCTCATGTTTCCGGGTGGGACAGGTGTCTGTGTCGCTCGCCCTCATTTACCTGGCCTCCCCAGTCTGCGACTCCATTTGGTTGACCCAGGCCTTGTAGATGTCCACAGGGTCGGTCTTGATGTTCATCGACCGCTCCTCAATGATCTCCTTGACGACGGGCGCCAGGATCTGTCGCAGAGCGTTCTGGCCGCGCGCCCCGCGGTTAAAGCTAACCACCATCTTAATCACCGTGGGGTTCCCAGTGATGATCTCGTGCAGCTGATCGACCTTTGACCTGCGGGGAGCAGAGAACGTGTCAGGGCCGGAGAGGCTGACCCCAGACCCAACCTCACGCACCGACACCCACCCACGCATAAAGGGTTACGGGGAGCGGGCGGGGAAGTGGAACTGGGCCCATGATCAGATCAGCCATGATCTTATTGAATGGCGGAGCAGGCTCGAGGGACCATATGGCCAACTCCTGCTCCTATTTCATATGTTCAAGCAATTCAGAAAGCAAATGGTATGTTGGCCTTTATTACAGGAGGATTTGAGTATAAGAGTAAAGACATCTTACTGCAATTATATCGGGCCCTGGTGAGACCACACCTGGAGTATTGTGCACGGTGTCGGTCTCCTTACCTAAGGAAGGATATACTGGCCATAGAGGGAGTGCAACGAAGGTTCACCAGACTGATTCCTGGGATGGGGGGATTGTCCTCTGAGGAGAGATTGAGTAGACTGGGCCGATATTCCCTAGAGTTTAGAAGAATGAGAGGTGATCTCATTGAAACATACAACATTCTTACAGGGCTTGACAGGGTAGATGCAGGGAGGATGTTTCCCCCGGGCTGGGGAGTCTAGAACCAGGGGTCACAGTCTCAGGATAAGGGGTCGGCCATTTAGGACTGAGATGAGGAGGAATTTCTTCACTCAGAGGGTGGTGAATCTTTGGAATTGTCTGCCCCAGAGGGCTGTGGAGGCTCAGTCATTGAGTATATTCAAGACAGAGATCGACAGATGTTTGGATATTAAGAGAATTGAGGGATATGGGGATCGGGTGGGAAAGTAGAGTTGAGGTCATGATCTTATTGAATGGTGGAGCAGGTTCGAGGGGCCGAATGGCCGACTCCTGCTCCTAACTCTTGTCTGTGAAATATTCCATCACCTCAGTCTGCACCCATCCCTCCCGTTCCCAAGCCCGAGATTTATCCCGCTCTTGATGGAACGGGCTCGGGGAGCGCGGGACATACTTGATCTCTTCCTGCAAGGCGGTCTTGAAGAGTTTAAGCAGCAGGTATTCCTCCCGCTGGTTCGAGGCGTAGTTATACAGGGTGAAAATGACAGAGTCCATGAACTTGGTGGATTTGTTCTGGGGCATCTGGAAGATGAGCTTGGCAAGGTAGCTGGGGTTAGTCTGTGGTCAAACACAAAAACACAACTTTACACCCATTCCTTCAATTAAACAATTTATTTCCTCCCCTCCTTCAGACAGGGGGTCGGGTTCCACAGGCATCGACTCCCCCCATTGTGACCCCCAGCGATACGGAAAGACATGGTTGAAAATATCCCAAAGCGACTCCTCGAGAGAGAGGATTTGCATTTCCCAAGTGTCTTTCACAACCTCAAGACGTCCCAAAGCGCTTTATACAATAGTGACATATGGTCACTGTTGTAATGTGGGAAACGCGGCAGGTATTTTGCGCACAGCAAGCTCCCACAAACAGCAACGTGATAATGACCAGATAATCTGACTTTTAGTGATGTTGGTTGAGGGATAAATATTGGCCCCAGGACACCGGGGATAACTCCCCTGATCGTCTTCGAAATCATGCCATGGGATCTTTTAATTTCACTTGAGAGCAGACGGGGCCTCGGTTTAACATCTCATCTGAAAGATGGCACCTCTGACAGTGCGGCGCTCCCTCAGTACTGCCCCTCCTGACAGTGCAGCACTCCCTCAGTACTGCCCCTCCTGACAGTGCGGCGTTCCCTCAGTACTGCCCCTCAGACAGTGCGGCACTCCCTCAGTACTGCCCCTCCGACACTCCCTCAGTACTGCCCCTCCGACAGTGCGGCACTCCCTCAGTACTGCCCCTCCGACAGTGCGGCACTCCCTCAGTACTGCCCCTCCGACAGTGCGGCACTCCCTCAGTACTGCCCCTCCGACAGTGCGGTGCTCCCTCAGTACTGCCCCTCAGACAGTGCGGTGCTCCCTCAGTACTGCCCCTCAGACACTCCCTCAGTACTGCCCCTCCGACAGTGCGGCACTCCCTCAGTACTGCCCCTCAGACAGTGCGGTGCTCCCTCAGTACTGCCCCTCAGACACTCCCTCAGTACTGCCCCTCCGACAGTGCAGCACTCCCTCAGTACTGCCCCTCCGACAGTGCGGCACTCCCTCAGTACTGCCCCTCCGACAGTGCGGCGCTCCCTCAGTACTGCCCCTCAGACAGTGCGGTGCTCCCTCAGTACTGCCCCTCAGACACTCCCTCAGTACTGCCCCTCCGACAGTGCGGCACTCCCTCAGTACTGCCCCTCCGACAGTGCGGCACTCCCTCAGTACTGCACTGTGAGTGTCAGCCTCGATTTTGTGCTCAAATCCCTGGAGTGGGGCTCGAACCCACAACGTTTTGACCCAGAGGCGAGAGTGCTTCTCACTGAACCACAGTGAGCCACATTCAGAAAGCCTAGACTCACGTCCCACTCACTGCATCCAATGGGATCAGTGCACAGAGTGTCCGCGCGGCTGATTGGCTGGGGATTGTGATGGAGAGCGCGGTGGAAGTCCCGAGGGGCAGCATTACCTGCAGCAGGTAGAAGAGGTTCTGGTAAGCCTCGAGCTTCATTCGCTTCTCCTTGCTCAGAGCCTTCAGCCCGCCTTTCTGCTTATTGATCTTCATCATGTCCGATAGCTGCTCCTTGTTCTTCCGGGTCAGCTTCTTACTGTGTGACACCACTTCCTGTAACAACAGCAAGGGAACCGTCAGCACCCCCTCACCCCTCACCCCCAGAACCCCGTCCCCACTCACACCCCCCCCACCAGCACTCCCCCTCGCCCCCAGAACCCCACCCGCCCCAACGCCCCCAGCCCCCCTCGCCCTCAGCCCCCCCCCCTCTCCCCCAGAACCCCACCCCCACTCGCCCCAACCACCCCCTCGCCCCCAATGGGCCCCCAGCCCCCCTTGCGTCCCCCCATCTCACCTCCCCCCCAGCACCCCCCCTCGCCCCCAGCCCCCCCAGACCCTGTGCTCCTTACCACGAATCGGTCACAAACCAACACCCGCCGCCCCAGGACTGGCGAGGGTGGATATTATCCGGGGCATCCACATTCCCATTTCCCCAAGTGCAATTTTTATGGGATTTGCCCCATATTCCCGGACGCTGGTCCTGGTACCTGCAGTGTGATTTTGTTCTTGACCAGGAGTCCGATCTTTATATCCATCATGTTGAGATCGTTTTCCAGTTGCCCATTGGATCGGATGCGAGTGACCACTTCCTCCCTCAGCCGCATCATCTCCAGCTCCTCCTGGAAATCCTGGTCACTCTGGTCGAGCAGGTGGACAAACTTTCGCACCACAGCCATCGGAGGCTGCTCCGCACTGACTGTCGGAGAGAGGAGAGGAAGGAGTGAGTGTGTGTCCGGGGAGAGGGAGAGGGAGAGGGAGAGTCCGGGGAGAGGGAGGGAGAGAGAGAGAGAGAGTGTGTGTGTGCGTCCGGGGAGAGGGAGAGGGAGAGAGAGAGAGAGAGAGAGAGAGAGAGTGAGAGTGTGTGTGTGTGTGTGTGTCCGGGGAGAGAGAGAGAGTGAGTGTGTCCGGGGGGAGAGAGAGAGAGAGAGTGTGTGTGAATGGGCTGGTGGTGGGGGGGGGGGAAGGAGAGAGACAGTGAGAACTTTGCGACTCTCTTGGCATTCTCTCTTCCCCCCCCCTCCCGGGTCCGACACTGGGGCCTGATACTCACTCAGGGTTTTATAATCGTCTCTGGCCTTGTTTGCTCGGATGAATGCCTGGATTTTAACAATATCCGCTTCCTGGGAACGAAAGAGAAAAATTGTGGTAAATATTCTGAGCGCGCCGGGTAAGGACATTCGTGAACCAGATGGTTTTAACAACAATCCCGTCGCTGCACGGTCACCGTCACTGACAGCAGCCGGTTTTTAATTCCAGATTTATGTCATTAACTGAATTTAAATTCCCCAGCTGCCGGGGTGGGATTGGAACTCGGGTCTCTGGATCATCATCCCGGCCTCTGGATCACTGGTCCCGGAACATAACCACCCGGCAACCAATCCGGTCGCTGTTACTGTAACAAATGTCGCTAATCACAGCGGGTGAACATTTCAGTTTCAGATCTTAAACTTTATTCTAATCCGTATCTTTAAATAATAAGTTTAAAAAAAATGTCAGACCCCTTTGGGAGTGACCTTTATTAACCCCGTAACACATGGCAACACTCACATGATCCTTGAAATACTTCATCCGATCCTTGTACTTCTTCCGGGCCTGGCGCATCCGTACCAAAGACTGAATCTGTGAGGGGGGAGAGAGGGGGGGCAGGGGGGAAGAGAGGGGGGGCAGGGGAGAGGGGGGGGGAGGGGGGGAAGAGAGAGAGAGGTGGGGGGGGGGGAAGGGAAAGAGGGGGGGGGAGAGAGAGAGAGGGGGGTGTAAGAGAGGGGGGGTGTAAGAGAGGGGGGTGTAAGAGAGGGGGGGGTAAGAGAGGGGGGGTAAGAGAGGGGGGGGTAAGAGAGGGGGGGGTAAGAGAGGGGGGGGTAAGAGAGGGGGGGGTAAGAGAGGGGGGGGTAAGAGAGGGGGGGGTAAGAGAGGGGGGGGTAAGAGAGGGGGGGGTAAGAGAGGGGGGGTAAGAGAGGGGGGGGGTAAGAAAGGGGGGGGGGTAAGAAAGGGGGGGGGTAAGAAAGGGGGGGGGTAAGAAAGGGGGGGGGTAAGAAAGGGGGGGTAAGAGAGGGGGGGATAAGAGAGGGGGGGTAAGAGAGGGGGGGGGGTAAGAGAGGGGGGGGTAAGAGAGGGGGGGGTAAGAGAGGGGTGGGGGGAGAGAGAGAGGGGCGGAGAGGAGGAGAATGACAGGAAACACAAAACTGGTTTAAACTTGAGATCGGCTGTTTTACAAAATGCACTGTGTGCAGGCAGAGAATCCAGGCTGGACCCAGTCGCGCACGGGGTGTACAGGGACCTGTACTGCGCGCACGGGGTGTACAGGGACCTGTACTGCGCGCACGGGGTGTACAGGGACCTGTACTGCGCGCACGGGGTGTACAGGGACCTGTACTGCGCGCACGGGGTGTACAGGGACCTGTACTGCGCGCACGGGGTGTACAGGGACCTGTACTGCGCGCACGGGGTGTACAGGGACCTGTCCTGCACACTCTGGGCTCAGACACGTGCTGATAACTGTCACCATCAACAGTTAATCTCTTGGACACTGTCCCAACGAAGCTGTGTGTTAGCTCGAGGAACCAGCTCATCTTTCGATGAGGCATTTTAAAGCCTTCCGGACTCAACATCGAGTTCAAGAATTTCAGACCAGAACCCCGGCCCCATTGTTTCGGGCGGCAGTTGGTGAAGATTCTGCCATTCCCATTTACACCTCCTCCAGACCCAGCTTTTGTTACTTCACTTGTCCCATTACTGTCTCCTTGCACCATCATCCCTCGTCATTTAATCTCCCCTGCCCCCCGCCCTATCACAGACCTTCCCTTCTCTCATTTCCTCCCCTCCCCTCCTTTCCCTGCCCCGACACTTGCTTACAAACCTGTCACATCGCAAACTTTCCCCAGCTCTGACCAAGGGTCATCGACCTGAAACGTTAACTCTGTTTCTCTCTCCGTGGTTGCTGCCCGAACTGCCGAGTATTTCCTGCATTCTCTGTTTTTAATCTCTTTGAATAATGCACTTGAGTATTGAGGTGTATACAATTATGAGGGGCCTGGAGAGAGCAGATAGGGAGGACCTATTTCCCTTGGCAGAGGGGTCAACAACCACGGGGCAGAGATTTAAAGTCATTGGTAGGAGGTTTAGAGGGGATTTGAGGGGAAATTTCTTCACCCAGAGGGCGGTGGGGGTCTGGAACTCACGGCCTGAAAGGAAGGGTGGTAGAGGCAGAAACCCTCACCACATTTAAAAAGTACTTGGATGTGCACCTGAAGTGATGTAACCGACAGGACTATGGACCTAGAGCTGGAAAGAGGGATTAGGCCGGGTAGCTCTTGGTCGGCCGGTGCGGACACGATGGGCCGAATGGCCTCCTTCCGTGCTGTAAATTTCTCTGATTCCGGGACAATTATCTAAGAGTCAAGCCATATATTCCCCAACGCCTGGCACTGAAGTCCAATTAAAGGTGTGAACGGTCACTGTACCTTCACAGCAGAGGCTGTGTTGTCCTTGAGGTACTGAAGCCTGTTCTTGTAGGCCTTCTTTTGCTTGTAACCTCTCCAGTTAGACTGTGAAAGGAAGAGGCCACAATTATTACCCACATAGAACACCTTGGAATTTTTATGTATTAAATCCTTTTGCCGAGAGTTGGTATTCCCAGCCCCTCGTACCTGGATGGACAGGATAGCTGGCTGCTGCTTCTTCAGGAAGCTCAGTCGCTCAGAATATTCCCTCCGGACCAGGTATCCCCGACACCGCGCCTGTAACTTGGTGATCAGGCTCTCATTGGCCACCCACAGCTGCTCCCGGTTATAGGCTGCCGTCACTCCGGAGATCGTCGACTGAGGGGGGGAAAGGGAAAGGGAAAGGGATGATTACACTGGGGGGGGGGGGGAGGTGGGTGGAGAGCGAGAGCGCGAGCGACAGAGAGAGCGCGAGAGAGAGAGCGCGAGAGAGAGAGAGAGAGAGAGCGCGAGCGACAGAGCGAGAGAGAGAGCGCGAGAGAGAGAGAGAGAGAGAGAGAGCGCGAGAGAGAGAGCGCGAGAGAGAGAGAGAGAGAGCGCGAGAGCCCGAGCGACAGAGCGCGAGAGAGAGAGCGCGAGAGAGAGAGAGAGAGAGAGAGCGCGAGAGAGAGAGAGAGAGAGAGAGCGCGAGAGAGAGAGAGAGCGCGAGAGAGAGAGAGAGAGAGAGAGAGAGAGAGAGAGAGAGCGCGAGAGAGAGAGAGAGAGAGAGAGAGAGAGAGAGAGAGCGAGCGAGCGTGAGAGCCCGAGCGACAGAGTGCGAGAGCCCGAGCGGCAGAGCGAGAGAGAGAGAGTGACAGCACGAGGGCGATGGGGATGGGCTCGGTACCTGGATTTCCTCCTTGCTGAGTTGCATGTTGTTCTGGATGAAGCCGGCTGGCTGCTCCCAGCTCCCTTGCCTTGTTGCCAGGTTGTAATAATAATGATAGCCTCCCTTCGCCCAGTGTCTGACCCACTGGCTGCCATTGTCCACTGCAGGTCAAAGGGTAAAGGTTAGAGGAACACATTACTGCAGACAAACACACCCGACGCCAAACTCCAAGGGGACCCAACTTTCATTGTCCGAGGAGACCATGACATCCTGGGTCTTGTGGGCCCCTTGAGCCTCCTCCGAAATTCAATTAGATCACGGCTGATCTTCCAGCTCAACTCCACTTTCCTGCACTTTCCCCAAATCCCTTCGATTGCCTTAATATCCAAAAATCTACCGATCTGTGTCTTGAATATACTCAATGACTAAATGGCCGACCCCTTATCCTGAGACTGTGACCCCTGGTTCGAGACTCCTCAGCCAGAGGAAACTATATCCTTCCTTAGGTAAGGAGACCAAAATTGTGCACAATACTCCAGGTGTGGTCTCAGCAGGGCCCGATATAATCGCAGTAAGACGTCTTTACTCTAATACTCAAATCCTCCTGTAATAAAGGCCAACATACCATTTCTTTTCCTAATTGCCTGCTGTACCTGCATGTTGCCTTTCTGTGATTGGTGTACAAGATCCCCCAGGTCCCTCTGAACACCAACATTTCCCGATCTCTCTGGACAACACCAACTCCGCGGGAAGGAACCCGGCGGGTTATTGATGTGAAGGCTGCAGTGAAACCCCTCACTCACCTTCCGCCTTCTTGGCTCGCTTGACCTCGGTCAGTTCCTGCTGATAGATGTCATCACATTCCGAGGTCACGCCGTACAGTCCGACGTCAGGAGAGCGCAGCGCACCCAGGATCCTCGCCGTCTCTCCAGTGTCCACCGCTTCATTGATGGCCAGAATCCCCAGCGAGACTGGACGGGAGGAGAGAGAGAGAGAGAGAGAGAGAGAGATCACATCACACGGGCAGCTCAGGATTACAGCACCCCGGTCTCTTGGGTTCAGACCCCTAACCCTGACCATGTTTATGTGTGTGCGCGAGAGTGTGAGTGTGCGAGTCTGTTGGTACGTATGTGAATGTGTGCGAGAATTTGTGTGAGTGAGTCTGAGTGTGCAAGTGTGCGTAAGTGAGTCTGAGAGTGTGCTTGAGTGAGTATGCGCGAGTGTGCGCTTGAGTGTGTGAGTGTGCGTATGTGAGTGAGTGAGTGTCTCAGTGTTCGAGTGAGTGTGTGCGTGTGTGTGTGCATGTGTGCATTGACATGTTTGAGTGAGTGTGTACATGTGCGTGTGTACGTGTGTGTGTATATGAGTCTTTGAGTGTGAGAGAGAGAGAGTGGCCAACAGGCAGGAACTGAATCAAACGAGGGAGCAGAGTGTGTCCATGCCCCTGAAATCCCTGCAGTAAACCCACCCGCTCACCTCCAACTGTAACTAAGCCGGGTGTCGGGAGACCCGGGATTTGGGAAGAATGGAGAGATCGCTGCTCAGCGACAGGTTGCTGGCACATCTGAGCCAATCAGAAACGTGGGAGATTTATTGTGCGTTGGGACACGACGGGCGTGAGGTGCACGGTATATTTGGAGTCTCCATTTCTGAAAACAACAGAAACTCACACTTCTCGGCGTCCTGCGTCTCCTTGTTGGATTTCCAGACGGTGTCCTGAATCTCATCCAGCCACAGTACAGCAGAGTCATCGTGGGTCTCCTGGGAAGAGTCGGAGGCGTGAGTGAGGACAAGGGAGGGGTGGCCCCAGGCCAGGTTAGTCACAGGGCAAGTTGCATTGCTGATTGGTGAAGACAGAATGAGTAATGGGCTCCGTCGTGGGGCCCCAGATCCCAATACTCATTAAACAAATGACTTGCATTTCTATAGCGCCTTTCACAACCTCAGGATGTCCCAAAGCGCTTTACATCTGCAATGTATTTGCTTCATTGGTTCTTTGCTTTAAGAATCCATAGCAACACATTGCTATTAAGAACTAGTTGGTTCATTAGCAAAGGTTTAACAATCACACTACACATTACCAGTTCATCCACCAGGCTCACAATCACCTGCCTCATCGTGGATCCCCCGAACCCAACTGGCTGGGGTTTTATTGAGTCTTGTGAACATCACGTGACTGGCTAAGCCCCTCCCAGTGCAACAGCTCTGAAAGTTTTACATTAAAATAGTTGTAATCAAGTGCCCCCGTTTGGTAAGGGCACTAGAACTGACAAATTAACAAATGGAACTTTTGAAAAACTACGATCAAATTAAAATTCTATTGCCGGGGTTAATGATGCACTCTAGTCCCTCTGGCGCCCACCTCTTGCGGAAGACCGCGAGCGTACCGGTGGACACCGCGTGCTCCATCTCCAAGGACACCCTGGCTCGGATGTAACCGCGGAAGAGAGGCAGGCAGTCGGGCTGAACGATCCCCTCGGCCGCCCGCTGCCTGGACCGGCTGATGGCCCCCTTGGCCCAGCCCAGGAGCAGTCCCTTGAGGAGGCCCTCCGACCTGCCCTCTCCTCTCCGTAAAGGGTGCCCAAAGATCAGGAGCGTGGGACTGAAGCGCAGCTAGAATTCGAGGAGCAGCCCCTTCAAATAATGGAAGAGGGGATGCAACCTCACACACTGAACATACACGTGGAACACGGACTTAACAGCTCTGTAAATCTGTGAGCATCCTCACAGGTGCATATATTACACCCGCCAATGAAGTACTTTTTTTGAAGTGCAGTCACTGTTGTAATATTCGCACAGCCTGTGGTTGTGAATTCCAACATAAAAACATAGAAACATAGAAAATAGGTGCAGGAGTAGGCCATTCGGCCCTTCGAGCCTGCACCACCATTCAATAAGATCATGGCTGATCATTCCCTCAGTACCTCTTTCCTGCTTTCTCTCCATACCCCTTGATCCCTTTAGCCGTAAGGGCCACATCTAACTCCCTCTTGAATATATCTAATGAACTGGCCTCAACAACTTTCTGTGGTAGAGAATTCCACAGGTTAACCACTCTCTGAGTGAAGAATTTTCTCCTCATCTCGGTCCTAAATGGCTTACCCCTTATCCTTAGACTATGTCCCCTGGTTCTGGACTTCCCCAACATCGGGAACATTCTTCCTGCATCCAACCTGTCCAGTCCCATCAGAATTTTATATGTTTCTATGAGATCCCCTCATCCTTCTAAACTCCAGTGAATACAGGCCCAGTCGATCCAGTCTCTCCTCATATGTCAGTCCTGCCATCCCGGGAATCAGTCTGGTGAACCTTCGCTGCACTCCATCAATAGCAAGAATGTCCTTCCTCAGATTAGGAGACCAAAACTGAACACAATATTCCAGGTGTGGCCTCACTAAGGCCCCGTACAACTGCAGTAAGACCTCCCTGCTCCTATACTCAAATCCACTTGCTATGAAGGCCAACATACCATTTGCCTTCTTCACCACCTGCTGTACCTGCATGCCAACTTTCAATGACTGATGTATCATGACATCCAGGTCTCGTTGCACCTCCCCTTTTCCTAACCTGCCGTATTTCAGATAATATTCTGCCTTTGTGTTTTTGCCACCAAAGTGGATAACCTCACATTTATCCACATTATACTGCATCTGCCATGCATTTGCCCACTCACCTAACCTATCCAAGTCACCCTGCAGCCTCTTCGCGTCCTCCTCACAGCTCACACCGCCACCCAGCTTAGTGTCCTCTGCAAGCTTGGAGATATTACACTCAATTCCTTCATCTAAATCATTAATGTATATTGTAAAGAGCTGGGGTCCCAGCACTGAGCCCTGCGGCACTCCACTAGTCACTGCCTGCCATTCTGAAAAGGACCCGTTTATCCCGACTCTCTGCTTCCTGTCTGCCAACCAGTTCTCTATCCACGTCAGTACATTACCCCCAATACCATGTGCTTTAATTTTGCACACCAATCTCTTGTGTGGGAACTTGTCAAAAGCCTTTTGAAAGTCCAAATACACCACATCCACTGGCTCTCCCTTGTCCACTCTACTAGTTACATCCTCAAAAAATTCCAGATTTGTCAAGCATGGTTTCCTTTCATAAATCCATGCTGACTTGGACCGATCCTGTCACTGCTTTCCAAATGCGCTGCCATTTCATCTTTAATAATTGATTCCAACATTTTCCCCACTACTGATATCAGGCTAACCGGTCTATAATTACCCGTTTTCTCTCTCCATCCTTTCTTAAAAAGTGATGTTAGATTAGCTACCCTCCAGTCCATAGGAACTGATCCAGAGTCGATAGACTGTTGGAAAATGATCACCAATGCATCCACTATTTCAAGGGCTACTTCCTTAAGTACCCTGGGATGCAGACTATCAGGCCCCGGGGATTTATCGGCCTTCAATCCCATCAATTTCCCAAACACAATTTCCCGCCTAATAAGGATTTCCTTCAGTTCCTCCTTCTCACTAGACCCTCGGTCCCTTAGTATTTCCGGAAGGTTATTTGTATCTTCATGAAGACAGACCAAAGTATTTGTTTAACTGGTCCGCCATTTCTTTGTTCCCCATTATAAATTCACCTGAATCTGACCGCAAGAGACCTACGTTTGTCTTCACAAATCTTTTTCCCTTCACATATCTATAGAAACTTTTGCAGTCAGTTTTTATATTCCCGGCAAGCTTCCTCTCATACTCTATTTTCCCCCTCCTAATCAAACCCTTTGTCCTCCTCTGCTGTATTATAAAATTCTCCCAGTCCTCAGGTTTGCTGCTTTTTCTGGCCAATTTATATGCCTCTTCCTTGTATTTAACACTATCCTTAATTTCCCTTGTTAGCCACGGTTGAGCCACCTTCCCCGTTTTTTTACACCAGACAGGATTGTACAATTGTTGAAGTTCATCCATGTGATCTTTAAATATCCACCGTCAACCCTGTAAGTATCACTCGCCAGTCTATTCTAGCCAATTCACGTCTCATACCATCGAAGTTACCTTTCCTTAAGTTCAGGACCCTAGTCTCTGAATTAACTGTGTGACACTCTACCTTGTGTTCTGTAAATATACACGTGTGAAATACATTGTTCTGCATTGCGTGCAAGGAATTTTCTACTAAAACGCCGTCACTGTGGCCTCCCGTGTGGCCAGTCAGTGATTTGCACTGGACAGCACTGGTCTCGGCTAAAGAGTGAGGGAAATTTGGCCAGTGTGCTGATCGATATAAAATTATTGGCAAAACCAGCGATGGGGAAATGGGGAGAGATTTCTTCACGCAGAGGGTTGTTGAGATCTGGGACGCACTCTCCAAAAGGTAATGGAAGCAAATTCCACAGGATCTTTCAAAAGGAAATTGGACATTTGCAGAGTTCTGCGGAACGAGTAAGGGCGAGGGAATACACTGGACAGTTCTTTCACACAGACGCCGCATCATCATAGGCAGTCCCTCGGAATCGAGGGAGACTTGCTTCCACTCCTGAACTGAGTTCTTTGGTAGCTGAACAGTCCAATACAAGAGCCACAGACTCTGTCACAGGTGGGACAGATAGTCGTTGAGTGAAGGGGTGGGTGGGACTGGTTTGCCACACCCTCTTTCCGCTGCCTGCGCTTGATTTCTGCATCCTCTCGGCGACGAGACTCGAGGTGCTCAGCGCCCTCCCGGATGCACTTCCTCCACTTAGGGCAGTCTTGGGCCAGGGACTCCAGGTGTCGGTGGGGATGTTGCACTTTATCAGGGAGGCTTTGAGGGTGTTCTTGTAGCGTTTCCGCTGCCCACCTTTGGCTCGTTTGCCGCGAGGGAGATCCAAGTAGAGCGCTTGCTTTGGGAGTCTCGTGTCGGGGCATGTGGACAATGTGGCCCACCCAGCGGTCAGTGCTTCAATGCTGGGGATGTTGGCCTGGTCGAGGACGCTAACGTTTGTGCGTCTGTCCTCCCAGGGGATTTGTAGGATCTTGCGGAGACAGCGTTGGTGGTATTTCTCCAGCGACTTGAGGTGTCTACTGTACATGGTCCATGTCTCTGAGCCATACAGGAGGGCGGGTATTACTACAGCCCTGTAGACCATGAGCTTGGGGCAGTTTGGGGGGGGCCTGGCCTTCGAACACTCTGTTCCTCAGGCAACCGAAGGCTGCACTGGCACAGGTGACCCGGCCGAATAGCCTCCTGTGTTGTAAGATTCCAGGAGTGTGATAAAACACTCTCCACTTGCCTGGGTGAGTGCAGCTCCAACAACACTCATGAAGCTCGACACCATCCAGGACAAAGCAGCCCGCTTGATCGACACGCTACCCACCACCTTCAACACTCACTCCCTCCACCACCGGCGCCCCCTAGCTGCAGTGTGCACCGTCTACAAGATGCACTGCAGCAACTCGCCAAGGCTTCTTCGGCAGCACCTCCCAAACCCGCGATCTCCACCGCCTAGAAGGACAAGAGCAGCATGGGAACACCACCACCTCCACGTTCCCCTCCCAGTCACACACCATCCCGACTGGGAAATATATCGGCCGTTCCTTCATCGTCGCTGGGTCACAATCCTGGAACTCCCTCCCTAACAGCACTGTGGGAGCACCTTCACCACACGGACTGCAGCGGTTCAAGAAGGCGGCTCACCACCACCTTCTCAAGGGGCAATTAGGGATGGGCAATAAATGCCGGCCTTGCCAGCGACGCCCACATCCCGGGAATGGATTTGAAAAAACATAGTAAGCTGTTACCACCAGGGGGAGCCCAGACCCCATTCTCTGAAGGACAGAGACAGAGTTACACTCAGTGACGCCCGCTGATTTCTGGCCCCACAATGACAGCTCCTTGCCGTATGTGATCACCCGCCCAGAGACACAGGCTCCTTTGTACACCCAGCACCAGAAACAGACATTCCTCACACAACTGAGGGGAGAGTCTCACAAGAGAGGTGTGTTCAAAGGTGCTTTTCCCATTCCAGGACTGTAACCCAATCTCGTCCTCACTGCTGTGTTGCACAGGCTGCTGGGGTTTTAGAGGATTTTGTTTTCAGTGATAAAACTTAGAAACCAATGGCTTTAGTATTTTACTGAGGTAGATTGTGGTGCAGGACGAGTGAGCCCTGTGTCCAGTTCTGCTCAGACCCTCATTGGAATTCAGAAGAATGAGAGGTGATCTTATCGAAAGGTATAAGATTATGAGGGGGCTTGACAAGGTGGATGCAGAGAGGATGTTTCCACTGATGGGGGAGACTAGAACTAGAGGGCACGATCTTAGAAGAAGGGGCCGTCCATTTAAAATGGAGATGAGGAGAAATTTCTTCTTTTAGAGGGTTGTAAATCTGTGGAATTCGTTGCCTCAGAGAGCTGTGGAAGCTGGGACATTGAATAAATTTAAGACAAAGATAGACAGTTTCTTAAACGATAAGGGGATAAGGGGTTATAGGGAGCGGGCGGGGAAGTGGAGCTGAGTCCATGATCGGATCAGCCATGATCGTATTAAATGGCGGAGCAGGCTCGAGGGGCCATATGGCCTACTCGTAAGAAATAGGAACAGGAGTAGGCCATTCGGCCCCTCGAGCCTGCTCCACCATTCAGTAAGATCATGGCTGATCCGATCTTGGCCTCAACTCCACTTCCCCGCCCGCTCCCCATAACCCCTTATCATTTAAAAAACTGTCTATTTCTGTCTTAAATTTATTCAATGTCCCAGTTTCCACAGTTCTCTGAGGCAGCGAATTCCACAGATTTACAACCCTCTGAGAGAAGAAATTTCTCCTCATCTCCGTTTTAAATGGGCGGCCTCTTATTCTAAGATCGTGCCCTCTAGTTCTAGTCTCCCCCATCAGTGGAAACATCCTCTCTGCATCCACCTTGTTGAGCCCCCTCATAATCTTATACGTTTCGATAAGCTCACCTCTCATTCTTCTGAATTCCAATGAGTAGAGGCCCAACCTACTCAACCTTTCCTCATAAGTCAACCCCCTCATCCCCGGAATCAACCGAGTGAACCTTCTCTGAACTGGCTCCAAAGCAGTAAATAGGGAAACCAAAACTGCACGCAGTATTCCAGGTGTGGCCTCAACAATACCCTGTATAACTGTAGCAAGACTTCCCTGCTTTTATACTCCATCCCTTTTGCAATAAAGGCCAAGATACCATTGGCCTTCCTGATCACTTGCTGTACCTGCATACTAACCTTTTGTGTTTCATGCACAAGTACCCCCAGGTCTCGCTGTACTGCAGCACTTTGCAATCTTTCTCCATTTAAATAATAACTCGCTCTTTGATTTTTTTCTGCTAAAGTGCATGACCTCACACTTTCCAACATTATATTCCATCTGCCAAATTTTTGCCCACTCACTGAGACTGTCTATGTCCTTTTGCAGATTGTGTGTGTCCTCCTCACGCATTGCTTTTCCTCCCATCTTTGTATCCTGCTCCTGCTCCTATTTCTTATGACCCACCTTGAGCTGTGTGTCCAGTGCTGGTCAATGAGACACAAGGGAGTTGTTCATTCCCTGTGGGCAGGACACAGACAATAACCTCCGGCAGTGGTGGAGTGAATGGAGACTGGAGAAAGTTGGGCCCACCAGCCTCTCTCCAAGTGGCCCCTTTTTAAGTGCGAGCTGGGATGGGCAGCGTCGGCAGGATATCCAACTGTGGGGGGCATTGCAGAGAGCCCAATCTTGCCCTGATCCAGTAACTACCTACACACACAGAAAGAACTTGCATTTATGTAGCGCCTTTCACAACCTCAGGACGTCCCAAAACGCTTTACAGCCAATGAAGTACATTTGAAGCATCGTCCCTGATGTAATGTAGGAAACGCGGCAGCCAATTTGTGTACAGCAAGCTCTCACATTTTTCTGAGAGAATCCTGGGGAGGAGGAGCCAGTCTGGTCCCCCACATGATGCCCAACACACTTTGCCCCTGCCCCTCTCTAACGCCCGACAACCCACCCCCGAGATCTCTGCGCTCCTCCAATTCTGGCCCCCTGAGCATCCTCGATTTTAACTGCTGCACCATTGTCGGCCTTGCCTCAAGCTCTGGAATTCCCTCCCGAATTGTCTCTCGGTCACCCGGTCACCCTGTCCTTCTGCACGGGAGCAGGAGGAGGCCATTCAGCCCCTCGAGCCTGTTCCACCATTCTGTGGCTGATCTGGTCTGTAAGACTCCTCTTAAATCCTGCCTCTATGACCAAGCATCTAGTTGCCCTTCCTTATGTGGCTCGATGTCAAATTGTGTCCGATAACGCTCCTGTGAAGCGCCTTGGGCCGTTTCATTCGGTTAAAGGCGCTATATAAATACAGGTTGCTGTTGTTGAGCTGTCTGGGAATTAGAGAAGGTAGATTGTGTTTTGTATCTCGACCCAAGGCTCCATTGTACGTGGATAAGTGGCCTGAGAGACAGAGAGCCTGTGCCCATGGGACCCAGATACAGTCAGCAGCCCCAGGGACAGCGGACAGTTAATTGGATGAGGCAGTGACTGGCTCCGATGGTCACCACGACCGACGCGAGCATACGCAGTTTATTTCAATCCGCAGACCCTCGACAGTTAAAGGCTCCTCCATGATAGAATCACAGAAATTTACAGCACGGAAGGAGGCCATTCGGCCCATGGTGTCCGCGCCGGCCGACCAAGAGCTACCCAGCCTAATCCCACTTTCCCGCTCTCGGTCCGTAGCCCTGTCGGTTACGGCACTTCAGGTGCACATCCAAGTACTGTTTAAATGTGGTGAGGGTTTCTGCCTCTACCACCCTTTCAGGCAGAGAGTTCCAGACCCCCACCACCCTCTGGGTGAAGAAATTTCCCCTCAAATCCCCTCTAAACCTCCTACCAATTACTTAAAATCTATGCCCCCTGTACTGAGGGAAACAGGTCCTTCCTATCCACTCTATCCAGGCCCCTCATAATTTTATACACCTCAATCAGGTCTCCCCTCAGCCTCCTCTGTTACTCGGAAAACAGCCCCAGCCTATCCAATCTTTCCTCATCGCTAAAATTCTCCAGTCCAGGCAACATCCTCATAACACTCCTTTGTACCCTCTCCAGTGCAATCACATCTTTCCTGTAATGTGGTGACCAGAACTGCACGCAGTACTCCAGCTGTGGCCTGACTAGTATAACTTCAGTATAAGGGGTGTCGCAGTTGTGTGGGGCAGACTGTTTGGGCCAGGTGCTCTTTGCCTTTCCGCCATTGTGATTGTTCACCGGTTTATATGTAACCTTTAGGGCTGCTGACCTAGGGCCGTGCGGCTCTTTGTCGGCCGGCACGGACACGATGGGCCGGAATGGCCTCCTTCTGCGCGTTAAATTTCTATGTTTCTAGTGTTTTGTACAGCTCGAGCATAACCTCCCTGCTCTTGCATTCTATGCCTCGGCTAATAAAGGCAAGTATTCTGTATACCTTCTCATGCTCACCCAAACATGACAGGGCCCAAGGAGTGAGGCCATAGCAACGAATACTGTGCTTTGTGCAAAAACATCTCCCTCACAACCAAACTGCAGTGCAGAAAAAGAACGGTCTCCCCCCAAGGGTTGGATTTGGGCCGACTTCAATCGCCACGGCAACTTGACACAACAAAGGTGCAGCAGTGTGTGGCGTGAGTAACTGAGATTATCAACCTCCCAGGCCGACCTTGACTCTCGCCTCCGAGTCAGAAGGTCGTGGGTTCAAGTCCCACTGCAGGAACTGGAGCACAAAATCCAGGCTGACACTCCCAGTCTGAGCTGCTGTCTTTCGAATGAGACGTTAAACGAAGGCCCCTCTTGCTCTCTCTCTCCTCCTTCAATATGCTCCTTAAAACCTACTTCTTTAACCAAGCTTTCAGTCACCTGAATATCACCATATTAATGCCCGAGTCAGATGGGTTGAGGGTTTATCTTTATTATTTTATAAGTACAGGTACTATACATCAAAGTACAGTACTACAACAGACCAATCGGCAAGATCTTCTCCTAACCAGCATTTGAGGTGCCTCGAAATTGTTGGTCTTGGCAGGACATGTATAAACAGGTGTCTACAGTCCATTTACCACCAAGATTCAACAAAGCCTCAAGTCCCACTCCAGGGGCTTGAGAACATTAGTCTAGGCTGACACTCCCAGTGCAGTGCTGAGGGAGTGCCGCACTGTCGGAGGGGCAGTGCTGAGGGAGCGCCGCACTGTCGGAGGGGCAGTGCTGAGGGAGCGCCGCACTGTCGGAGGGGCAGTGCTGAGGGAGCGCCGCACTGTCGGAGGGGCAGTGCTGAGGGAGCGCCGCACTGTCGGAGGGGCAGTGCTGAGGGAGCGCCGCACTGTCGGAGGGGCAGTGCTGAGGGAGCGCCGCACTGTCGGAGGGGCAGTGCTGAGGGAGCGCCGCACTGTCGGAGGGGCAGTGCTGAGGGAGCGCCGCACCGTCGGAGATGTCTTTCGGATGAGACGTTAAACCGAGGCCCTGTCTGCTCTCTCGGGTGGACGTAAAAGATCCCACGGCACTATTTCGGAGAAGGGCAGGGGAGTTCTCCCCGGTGTCCTCGGGCCAATATTTATCCCTTAAGCAACATAACAAAACAGATATCTGATCATTATTACATTGCTGTTTGTAGGAGCTTGCTGTGCGCAAATTTACTGCCACGTTTCCCACATTACAACAATGACTACACTTCGAAAAGCACTTCATTGGCTGTAAAGCACTTTGAGACGTCCGGTGGCTGTGAAAGGAGATATATAAATGCAAGGTTTTTTTTATTTCTTTGGCTCGCTGTCAAAAGTTGCGTTCCTGTGACGGTTCCTGTCACTATATAAATACAAGCTGTTGTTACAATTTGACTGTGGAGGGCGTCACACAGCTGATGCTGTCCTCCCCGGACATTCTCTATCGCACACTCGGGGATCACTGGATAGCGATGAGGGGCGGGAACCCTGGGTGGTTTGACCCCTTGCTATCCCAAGGGCCCCGCCCTCTGCCCCAGCTCAGACAGACGCGAGATCAGCCCCAGGGGGTGGGGGGGGGGAGATCAGCCCCGGGGGGTGGGGGGGATCTGTGACTGGGGAAGCTCAGGCCCATGCCGCGACGCAGCCACTGAATTATGGGGAGATTTGATGCAAAATTTCTGCAGTGGTGCGAGAATATTGTATTGTGTCAGGTGTCAGTATCTCGTCCCCACCCCGCCCCTCCCCCGTTCCCCCCCGCCCTCGGGCAGAAGTTCGGTTTGGGGGTTGTGTTACTGGACCTGCACCAGTCACAGGAATCAGTAACAGATTAAACCATCACCTGCAACTAGAACAGAGCGGTCTGATCAATTACACTCCTCCCTTGGCAACACTGAGTGAGCCCACAAGCAGGGGGGAGAGAGAGAGAGAGGGGGGGGAGGGAAAGGGGGAAGGGAG
>NW_027252183.1:0-29313 GCF_044704955.1 Pristiophorus japonicus | reverse complement strand
GTGATATATTCACAGAGCACAGCACACACAGCTCCGAACAAGGCAGGCAGCTCTCTCGGAAGCCTCCGGAAATCTGCCTGGTTCAGTTTAATTATTAACTCTGCAGTTGCAGTACACAATATGTCCACATCCACAGTGTGGAGCGACAAACATTACAAGCTTACAGACATTACACTCACTCATTCCCCTCTCTAACCCTCTCCCCTCACTGTCTCTCCTTCCCCCTCTCTCCGCTTTTCACTCTCCGCTTCCCTCTGCTTCCTCCCTCTCTTTCGTCCCCTCCCTCCCCTCCCTCCACTCTCTCTCCCTCTTTTCCATTTCTTTTCAGATTTCCCCCTTCTCCCACTCTCTCCCCTTCCCCTCCCGCTCTTTCACATTCCCAACTTTCTCTTTTCCCTTCCCCTCTCTTTCCCTCTCCTTCCCCACTCTTTCTCTCCCCTTCCCCTCTCTCTTTCACTCCTTCCCCATCACTCCTCTCAACATCTCTTTCACCTTCCCCCCACTCTCTCTCCTCTTCCCTCTCTTTCCCCTCCCCTCTCTCGCTCTCGCCTTCCCTCGCTCTCTCTCCCATTCCCCTCTCGCTCACTCCTTCCCCTCTCCCTTTTCATTTTCTCCCCTCCTCTCTCTCTCCCCTCCCTCTCCTTCTCCCTCCCCTCCACAGTCTCCACTCCCCTCCATCCTCCCTTTCATTCCCTCGCTCTCGCTCTCCCCTTTCCCATCAGACTCTCCCCCTCCCCATCTCTCACATCCCCCCTCTCTCTCCCCTTCTCCCTCTCTCTCCCCTTCCCCCGCTCTACCCTCTCCCCTCGAGGGACAGAGTGAGAAGGTGAGAGACAGAAAGAAAGAGACAGACACAGAGAGACAGAGAGACTGAGAGATTGAGGCAGAGTGTGACTGAGTTGCCTTGGGATGTTTTACTACGTGAAAGACCCGATATATCGATGTTGAGAGGCGAATATTGAAGAGACGGAGGCAGGAGTCTGGGGGATGAGACACAATCTGAGCGTTTCACTGACCCCTCCTCATTCTTCAAACACACAGCACTAACTGGGGAATGACCCACAGCCCATGGCAGGTGGTTCAATACCTCAGGGGTTAGAGCACCAGGGGTCGTGGGGTCAAATCTCACTGGGGCCGACTCAAAATTAGCTCAGTATTTAAATTAACTGTCAATTAACAAGGGCATTGATTATAAATATTAAACAGCTCTGAGATTGGCCCTGGAACTACAGGCTCCCCTCACACCTTTCCCTGTCTCTCTGCTTTCCAGATCACAACCTGTTCTACATTTTTTTTTAAACTCCTCTCTTACTTTCCCGCAATCTCACTTTCTCCATCTCTCTCTCCCCTTCCCCTCTCTCTCTCCCCTTCCCCTCTCTCTCCTTCCGCTCCCTCCCCTCACTCCTCTCTCTCCCTCTTTTGCCTTTCTTTTCAGATTCTCCCCTGCTCCCTCTCTCTCCCCTTCCTTTCTCTCTTTCCTGCCTCATCCCTCTCTCGACTTCACATCTCTCTCCCCTTTCCCTCTCTCTCCCCTTCCCCATTCTCCCCTCCCTCCTCTCTCTCACTCTTTTGCCTTTCTTTTCAGATTCTCCCCTGCACCCTCTCTCTTCCCTTCCTTTCTCTCTTCCCTGCCTCCTCCCTCTCTCGGTTTCCCATCTCTCTCCCCTCCCCCTCTCGCTCTCTCCCATTCCGCTCTCTCCCATTCCCCTCTGGCTGACTCCTTTCCCCTCTCTCTCCCATTCCCTCTCCCACTCATTCCCCTCTCTCCCTCCTTTTACAACTTCCAAGCACGAATCTCTCTCACACAGCCGACACAGACACGATGGGCCGAATGGCCCTCCTTGTGTGCTGCAAGATTCTGTGAATGTTCAGGGATGTTTCCAGTAGAGTGGATAAGGGAGAACCAGTTGATGTGGTATATTTGGACTTTCAGAAGGCGTTCGACAAGGTCCCACACAAGAGATTGATGTACAAAGTTAGAGCACATGGGATTGGGGGTAGTGTACTGATATGGATTGAGAACTGGTTGTCAGACAGGAAGCAAAGAGTAGGAGTAAATGGGTACTTTTCAGAATGGCAGGCAGTGACTAGTGGGGTACAGCAAGGTTCTGTGCTGGGGCCCCAGCTGTTTACACTGTACATTAATGATTTAGATGAGGGGATTAAATGTAGTATCTCCAAATTTGCGGATGACACTAAGTTGGGTGGCAGTGTGAGCTGCGAGGAGGATGCTGTGAGGCTGCAGAGTGACTTGGATAGGTTAGGTGAGTGGGCAAATGCATGGCAGATGAAGTATAATGTGGATAAATGTGAGGTTATCCACTTTGGTGGTAAAAACAGAGAGACAGACTATTATCTGAATGGTGACAGATTAGGAAAAGGGGAGGTGCAAAGAGACCTGGGTGTCATGGTACATCAGTCATTGAAGGTTGGCATGCAGGTACAGCAGGCGGTTAAGAAAGCAAATGGCATGTTGGCCTTCATAGCGAGGGGATTTGAGTACAAGGGCAGTGAGGTGTTGCTACAGTTGTACAGGGCATTAGTGAGGCCACACCTGGAGTATTGTGTGCAGTTTTGGTCTCCTAACCTGAGGAAGGACATTCTTGCTATTGAGGGAGTGCAGCGAAGGTTCACCAAACTGATTCCCGGGATGGCAGGACTGACCTATCAAGAAAGACTGGATCAACTGGGCTTGTATTCACTGGAGTTCAGAAGAATGAGAGGGGACCTCATAGAAACGTTTAAAATTCTGACGGGGTTAGACAGGTTAGATGCAGGAAGAATGTTCCCAATGTTGGGGAAGTCCAGAACCAGAGGTCACAGTCTAAGGATAAGGGGTAAGCCATTTAGGACCGAGATGCGGAGGAACTTCTTCACCCAGAGAGTGGTGAACCTGTGGAATTCTCTACCACAGAAAGTTGTTGAGGCCAATTCACTAAATATATTCAAAAAGGAGTTAGATGAGGTCCTTACTACTAGGGGGATCAAGGGGTATGGCGAGAAAGCAGGAATGGGGTACTGAAGTTGAATGTTCAGCCATGAACTCATTGAATGGCGGTGCAGGCTAGAAGGGCCGAATGGCCTACTCCTGCACCTATTTTCTATGTTTCTATGTTTCTAATCACCAAGAATGATTATTCGGGCCCCACCTACTTGTTAACAATAGTAAGATGCAAACAGGAGCTGGTATTACAGGTTGCTCCATAGCTCAGGGGTTAGAGCACTGGTCTTGTTGACCAGGGGGTTGTGGGTTCAAATCTCACTGGGGCCTACTCAATTTTGGCTTCTGTTACTGAATTGACCGTCAATCGGCGACAGGCCGACGTCATCAACAGGAACCACTCACTCCGCACTTTACAATCTGCCCACAGCACTTTCACTTCCCACTCCCAGTCTGTATCCCACCTTTTCCACATCCAGTCTCAGAGACACCGATATATCATCGACTCATAGAAACTGACAGCAGGGAAGAAGACCATTTCGGCCCATCGTGTCTGCACCAGCCGACCAAGAGCTATCTGCTGGGCAGGGCCACATAGTCCGCATGTCCCAGACACGAGACTCCCAAAGCAAGCGCTCAACTCGGAACTCCTTCACGGCAAGCGAGCCAAAGGTGGGCAGAGGAAACGTTACAAGGGACACCCTCAAAGCCTCCCTGATAAAGTGCAACATTCCCACCGACACCTGGGAGTCCCTGGCCAAAGACCAGTCTCCTCTTCCATCTCTCTCACTCCTTCCCCACTCTCTCCCCTTCCCCACTCTCTCCCTCCTTCCACTCTCTCTTTTCCCTTCCCCTCTCTTTCCTGCTCCTTCCCCTGTCTTTCAGAGAGCAGGTGGCTCCATAGCTCAGCGGTTAGTACACTGGTCTTGTAAACCAGGGGTCGTGAGTTCAAATATCACTGGGGTCTAATTTTAGTATTTAGATACCTGTTTCTCATTCCTCCAACTCTCTTCCCCCTTGAAAGGATGCAAAATTCACAAGAATCTCCTCACAGTGTTTGGGCTCATTCGAAAGGATATTTAATTTTGGACTATCGATCGGAAAGTTTGCAACCCTAAAGTGCTTATGGAAGAAACTGCGAACTTTAGTAGAATTTTGGACTTTTTAAAGACACATTCAAGGCTGTGAGCGGGCCCAAAGAACGAACAGGAGACAACTTGATTATTGAGGCTGTCTGGGTGTTGGGACTAACATAACTTGTCTGGAGAAATGGGTATTCGAGAATCCTTCTCCACAAGAGACATTAACATTACAACAAATAACCCAGAGATAGCCAACCATCAACCTGAATCGGGAAAACCATTTCAGCATATACATCACCAAGAGGCCCAATCCAGCCTGTATGCGAAAAACTAAGCACAAAAGGACATTGCGATTACCAAACTAATATTTGCACCAGGAAGCAGTTTATCGAACATCAACCCACACAAAACATATTAACTTTTAACGAGCCCGCCAAAATATTACAAAGAAGAGTCAAGCCCGCCAAATTCAATCAAAGAATCCTGGACTGATTTGGTGTGAAGATTAGAACCACTCAAACCGTATAACTGGCCCCTGTTTTAACAGAGGGTGTGACATACTTTGCCAAACAACCGAGACCACGCTTGTGTCATCAAGAAGGGAGAGAAACCAACGCGACTGTTGTAAACTAACTTCTCCAGCCTCGAAGTCCTGAAGTCCTGAAGGAAGAACATCACCACCGCGGCAACAACTGACCACAGCCAACGTGGTATCAATGAAAAACCACCGCGATCGACCAAACTCCAAATAAACTCCAACTGGAAGATACCGAAGAATCGAAAGTTTCCAATCTACAATCTAAGTCCTGACTACCAACAGGTGAAAACATGACCTAAAGAGACTTTGAACCTATTTCTAACGAAGAAAACCGGGTACTTACCCCATAGATCCAAAACGTGCTTTACCGCATCAGTGGACTCAACCCAACTGAAGATTGTGCAGCTAGAAGTCTTCTCCAACGTTCGGGGTACGGCAAGCAGAACCTGCACAATTCAAGGAACCCCGAAACCGTGAACTACCGCTAACTGACCAGAAAGGATTGGTAAGCATAGTCCCTGCCTGCCCTGGAGTCTAACCTAGCTAGGATTAGGTATGGGGAGGTGGGAGGTGTCATTTTACTGTACACCCCCTTTGAATGTGTAATGTATTGTTCTTTATCAGAGTGATTATAAGTTTTGACATTGTATTTTCTTGTCTTTAATAAAATCAAAGTTCTTTTGCACCAAACCATTGACCTTTGCACTTTGTCACACCCCCCCAAATAAATCCAGAGTCTAGAACCCAAGGGAGTGGGGGGCGATTCGAACCGCTCAAGTAGGTCAGAGGTGAACCTGACCCCCGGGACCACCACCACACCATTACACTCCCGTCTCTCTCTTTTCCCTTTTCTTTCAGGTTCTCCCCCTCGCTGCCCTCCCCCTCTCTCTCACTCCTTTCCCCTTTCTCCCCTAAACATCTCTCTCCCCTCCCCCCCTCTCTCCCACTCCTTCCCCTCTCTCTCCCCCCATTCCACACTCTCTCTCTCCATCCCCGCCCTCTCTTTCCCCAACTCCCTCTCTTCCTCGCTGTCTCCCCTTCCCACTCTCTCACTCCTTCCCCACTCTCTCTCCTTCCCCTCCCTCCGCACTCCTTTTCCCTTCCCCTCTCTTTCCTGATCCTTCCCCTGTTTTCGCTGGAACAGGTGGCTCCATAGTTCAGGGGTTAAAGCACTGGTTTAGTAAACTAGTGGTTGTGGGTTTAAATCTCACTGGGGCCAATTCAAAGTTAACTAAGTATTTAAATTCACTGTCAATTAACAAGGGATTTAATAATAAATATTGACCAGCTCTGAGACTGACCCTGAAACACAAAGCTCTCCTATTCTCCTTTCGCCCCCTTTCTCATTCTCCCTCTCTCCCTATCTTCCCCATCACTACACATTCTGCCGCTCTCCCCATTTCTCTTTATCACTCATTCCCCTCTCTCTCCCCTTCCGCACTCTCCCGTTTCCCTCTCTCTCCTCTACCCATTTCCTCCAATCTCTCTCATTCCTTCGCCCTCTCTCCCCTTAACATCTCTTTCCTCTTCCTTCCTCTCTCTCCCCTTCGCCCCTTTCTCTCTCCCACCCCTAGCCCTCTCTTTCCCTCCTTCCACTCTCTCTCTCTCCATCCCCTCCCTTTCTTTTCCTCTCTTTCTCGCTGTCTCTATTCCCTCTCTCTCACTCCTTCCACTCTCTCTTTTCCCTTCCCCTCTCTTTCCTGCTCCTTCCCCTGTATTTCCCAGTGCAGGTGGCTCCATAGCTCAGGGGTTAGAGCATTGGTCTCGTAAACCAGGAGTCGTGAGTTCAAATCTCACTGGGGCCTACTCAAAATTAGCTCAGTGTTTAAATTCACTGTCAATTAACAAGGGCTTTAATTATAAATATTAAACAGCTCTGAGACTGTCCCTGGAACAACAGGGTCCCCTCCTCTCTCCTCCTTCTTGTGTCTCTGACACTCTCTCTCCCTTCCCCATCACGACCCGTTCTGCACCTTTTTATCGCTTTCCCGTCTCTCACTCATTCCCTTCTCCCCCTTTCCCCCTCCCTCGCCTCACCCTCTCTCTCCGCTATCCACTCTCTCACCCCCTCTTTCCGCTCACTCTGTCTCTTTCGCCAACCCAGTCTCTCCACCCTCTCTCCCCTTCCCCTCACCTTTTCACTCTCCACTTCCCTCCCTCCCCTCCTTCCTCTCTCGCTCTCTTTTCCCTTTCTTTTCAGAGTCTCCCGTTCTCCCTCTCTCTCCCCTTCCTTTCTCTCTCGCTTGCCTCCTCCCTCTCTTGCCTTCCCATCTCTCTCCCCTTCCCCCCTCTCCCCTTCCATCACTTACTCTGCCTTCCGCTCTCATCCATTATCCTCTCTCACTCACTCCATCGCCACCCTTCCCTCTCCCTCTATTTCCCCTTCCCCCTCTCTCTCACTCCTTCCACTCTCTCTTTTCCCTTCCCCTCTCTTTCCTGCTCCTTACCCTGCGTTTCCCAAAACAGGTGGTTCCATAGCTCAGGGGTTAGAGCTCTGGTCTAATAAATCAGGGTCGTGGGTTCAAATCTCACTGGGGCTTACTCAAAATTAGCTCAATATTTAAATTCACCGTCAATTAACAAGGGCTTTAATTATAAATATTAAACTGCTCTGATACCGACCCTGGAACAACAGGTTGTCGTCTCTATTACACTTTCTCTCCATCCAAATCTCTCTCTGCCAACCCCCATTCTGCATCTTTTACCCCCTTTCCCGCGATCTCGCTTTGCCCGTCTCCCCCCTCCCTTGCCACACCCACTCTCTATCCTTTCCTGTCTCTCTCTCTCCCCCTTCCGCTCCCCACCTCTCACTCCCCTTCCCCCTGTATCTCAATTCTTCCCACATTCTACCCAATATAAACTAGAGGTGATCCAAAATATGACAGACCCCGTGTCCTAACTCGCACCGAGTCCCGCTCACCCATCACCCCCTGTGCTCACTGCCCACGTGTCCTAACTTGCACCGAGTCCCGCTCACCCATCACCCCCTGTGCTCGCTGCCCCGTGTCCTAACTCGCACCCAGTCCCACTCACCCATCACCCCCTGTGCTCACTGCCCACGTGTCCTAACTCGCACCGAGTCCCACTCACCCATCACCCCCTGTGCTCACTGCCCACGTGTCCTAACTCGCACCGAGTCCCACTCACCCATCTCCCCCTGTGCTCTCTGCCCTACATTGGCTCCCGGTTAAGCAACGCCTCGATTTCAAAATTCTCATCCTTGTTTACAAATCCCTCCATGACGCTCGCCCCTCCCTATCTCTGTAACTTCCTCCAGCACTACACCCCTCCCTATCTCTGTTACCTCCTCCAGCGTCTACACCCCTCCCTATCTCTATAACCTCCTCCAACACCTACATCCCTCCCTATCTCTGTAACTTCCTCCAGCACTACACCCCTCCCTATCTCTGTTACCTCCTCCAGCGTCTACACCCCTCCCTATCTCTATAACCTCCTCCAACACCTCCATCCCTCCCTATCTCTGTAACTTCCTCCAGCACTACACCCCTCCCTATCTCTGTTACCTCCTCCAGCGTCTACACCCCTCCCTATCTCAATAACCTCCTCCAACCCCTGCACCTCTCCCTATCTCAATAACCTCCTCCAACACCTACACCCCTCCCTATCTCTGTAACCTCCTCCAGCACTACACCCCTCCCTATCTCTGTTACCTCCGCCAGCGTCTACACCCCTCCCTATCTCTATAACTTCCTCCAACACTACACCCCTCCCTATCTCTGTTACCTCCTCCAGCGTCTACACACCTCCCTATCTCAATAACCTCCTCCAACACCTACAGCCCTCCCTATCTCTGCAACCTCCTCCAGCCACTACACCCCTCCCTATCTCTGTAACCTCCTCCAGCCCCTACACCCCTCCCTATCTCTGTAACCTCCTCCAGCCCCTACACCCCTCCCTATCTCTGTAAACTCCTCCAGCCCCTACACCCCTCCCTATCTCTGTAACCTCCTCCACCACCTACACCCCTCCCTATCTCTGTAACCTCCTCCAGCCCCTACACCCCTCCCTTTCTCTGTAATCTCCTCCAGCCCCTACACCCCTCCCTATCTCTGTAACCTCCTCCAGCCCCACAACCCCCCGAGATGTCTGCACTCCTCTAATTCTTCCCTCTGACCATCCCTGATTATAATCGCTCCACCATCGGGGGCCATGCCTTCTGTTGCCTGGGCCCCAAGCTCTGGAACTCCCTCCCTAAACCTCTCCGCCTCTCTACCTCTCTTTCCTCCTTCAAGACGCTCCTAATAACCGACCTCTTCACCTGCGCCAATTTCTATTTTTGTGGCTCGGTGTCAAATTTTTATCCCATAATCCTCCTGTGGAGCACCTTGGGACGTTTCACTACGTTAAAGGCGCTATATAAATATACATTATTGTTGGTGTTCCCTCTGTCTCTCCTCTTCCCCGTCTCTCTCTCACTCCTTCCCCTCACTCTCCCTTTCCCTCTCTCTCACTCCTGCCCCTCACTCTCCCCTTCCCTCACTCTCACTCCTTCACCTCACTCTCCTCTTCCCCGTCTCTTTCTCACTCCTTCCCCTCACTCTCCCTTTCCCTCTCTCTCACTCCTTCCCCTCACTCTCCCCTTCCCTCTCTCTCACTCCTTCACCTCACTCTCCTCTTCCCCGTCTCTCTCTCACTCCTTCCCCTCACTCTCCCTTTCCCTCTCTCTCACTCCTTCCCCTCACTCTCCCTTTCCCTCTCTCTCACTCCTTCCCCTCACTCTCCCTTTCCCTCTCTCTCACTCCTTCACCTCACTCTCCCCTTCCCTCTCTCTCACTCCTTCCCCACACTCTCCCCTTCTCTCTCTCTCAATACTTCCCCTCACTCTCCCCTTCCCTCTCTCTCACTCCTTCCCCTCACTCTCCCCTTCCCTCTCTCTCACTCCTTCCCCTCACTCACCCCTTCCCTCTCTCTCAATCCTTCCCCTCACTCTCCCCTTCCCTCTCTCTCACTCCTTCCCCTCACTCTCCCCTTCCCTCTCTCTCACTCCTTCCCCTCACTCTCCTCTTCTCCATCTCTCTCTCACTCCTTCCCCTCACTCTCCCCTTCCCTCACTCTCACTCCTTCCCTTCACTCTCCCCTTCCCTCTCTCTTCCTCTAATAGAGCCCCACCTAGTGGACTATCGATGTAATAACAACTACTGACACGCTCCTCTCTCTCTCCATCTCTCTCTCTCTCTCTCTCCCCGTCCCCCTCAAACTCACTCCTTCCCTCACGCTGTCCCTTTCCCCCGCTTTCTCCCCTTCCCACTCTCCGCTCCTCTCTCTCCACTCAATCCTCAATCTCTCTCCTCCTCTCTCTCTCTCTCTCTCTCTCCCTTCCCTTCTGACTTTCCCCTTCCCCCTCTCTAACCCCTTCCGGCTCGAGAGACAGTGAGCGACAGAGAGAAAGTGATAGAGAGACAGAGAGAGAGAGAGACAGAGGGAGAGAGAGAAAGAGATTGAGAGACAGAGAGATTGGGGCAGAGTGTGACTGAGTTGCCTTGGGATGTTTTACTACGTGAAAGACCCGATATATCGATGTTGAGAGGCGAATATTGAAAAGACGGAGGCAGGCGTCTCCCCTGCCTCCTCCCTCTCTCTCTTTCCGATCTCTCTCCCCTTCCCCCTCTCTCTCACTCCTTCCATTCTCTCTTTTCCCTTCCCCTCACTTTCCTGCTCCTTCCCCTGTATTTCCCAGGGCAGGTGGCTCCATAGCTCAGGGGTTAGAGCACTGGTCTCGTAAACCAGGGGTCGTGAGTTCAAATCTCACTGGGGCCTACTCAAAATTAGCTCAGTATTTAAATTCACTGTCAATTAACAAGGGCTTTAATTATCAATATTAAACAGCTCTGAGACTGTCCCTGGAACAACAGGGTCCCCTCCTCTCTGACACTCTCTCTCCCTTCCCCATCATGACCCGTTCTACACCTTTTTATCGCTTTCCCGTCTCTCACTCATTCCCTTCTCCCCCTTTCCCCCTCCCTCGCCTCACCCTCTCTCTCCGCTATCCACTCTCTCACCCCCTCTCTCCGCTCACTCTGTCTCTTTCACCAACCCAGTCTCTCCACCCTCTCTCCCCTTCCCCTCACCTTTTCACTCTCCACTTCCCTCCCTCCCCTCCTTCCTCTCTCGCTCTCTTTTCCCTTTCTTTTCAGAGTCTCCCGTTCTCCCTCTCTCTCCCCTTCCTTTCTCTCTCGCTTGCCTCCTCCCTCTCTTGCCTTCCCATCTCTCTCCCCTTCCCCCCTCTCCACTTCCCCTCTCTCCCCTTCCATCACTTACTCTCCCCTTCCGCTCTCATCCATTATCCTCTCTCACTCACTCCATCGCCACCCTCCCCTCTCCCTCTATTTCCCCTTCCCCCTCTCTCTCACTCCTTCCACTCTCTCTTTTCCCTTCCCCTCTCTTTCCTGCTCCTTCCCCTGCGTTTCCCAAAGCAGGTGGTTCCATAGCTCAGGGGTTAGAGCACTGGTCTAGTAAATCAGGGTCGTGGGTTCAAATCTCACTGGGGCATACTCAAAATTAGCTCAATATTTAAATTCACCGTCAATTAACAAGGGCTTTAATTATAAATATTAAACTGCTCTGATACCGACCCTGGAACAACAGGTTGTCGTCTCTATTACACTTTCTCTCCATCCAAATCTCTCTCTGCCGACCCCCATTCTGCATCTTTTACCCCCTTTCCCGCTATCTCGCTTTGCCCGTCTCCCCCCTCCCTTGCCACACCCACTCTCTATCCTTTCCTGTCTCTCTCTCTCCCCCTTCCGCTCCCCACCTCTCACTCCCCTTCCCCCTGTCTCTCAATTCTTCCCACATTCTACCCCAATATAAACGAGAGGTGATCCAAAACTCGGCTGACCCCGTGTCCTAACTCGCACCCAGTCCCACTCACCCATCACCCACTGTGCTCACTGCCCCGTGTCCTAACTCGCACCGAGTCCCACTCACCCATCACCCTCTGTGCTCACTGCCCCGGGTCCTAACTCACACCCACTCCCGCTCACCCATCACCCCCTGTGCTCACTGACCGCGTGTCCTAACTCACACCCAGTCCCACTCACCCATCACCCCCTGTGCTCACTGCCCCGTGTCCTAACTCGCACCGAGTCCCACTCACCCATCACCCCCTGTGCTCACTGCCCCCGTGTCCAAACTCGCACCGAGTCCCGCTCACCCATCATCCCCTGTGCTCGCTGCCCCGTGTCCTAACTCGCACCCAGTCCCGCTCACCCATCACCCCCTGTGCTCACTGCCCCCGTGTCCTAACTCGCACCCAGTCCCACTCACCCATCACCCCCTATGCTCGCTGACCCCGTGTCCTAACTCGCACCGAGTCCCGCTCACCCATCACCCCCTGTGCTCACTGCCCCCGTGTCCTAACTCGCACCGAGTCCCGCTCACCCATCACCCCCTGTGCTCTCTGCCCCGGTGTCCTAACTCACACCGAGTCCCGCTCACCCATCACCCCCTGTGCTCACTGGCCCCGTGTCCTAACTCGCACCCAGTCCCACTCACCCATCACCCCCTGTGCTCTCTGCCCTACATTGGCTCCTGGTTAAGCAACGACTCGATTTCAAAATTCTCATCCTTGTTTACAAATCCCTCCATGACGCTCGCCCCTCCCTATCTCTGTAACTACTTCCAGCGTCTACACCCCTCCCTATCTCTATAACCTCCTCCAGCACCTACACCCCTCCCTATCTCTGTAACTTCCTCCAGCACTACACCCCTCCCTATCTCTGTTACCTCCTCCAGCCCCTACACCCCTCCCTATCTCTATAACCTCCTCCAACACCTACACCCCTCCCTATCTCTGTAACTTCCTCCAGCACTACACCCCTCCCTATCTCTCTTACCTCCTCCAGCGTCTACACCCCTCCCTATCTCTATAACCTCCTCCAACACCTACACCCCTCCCTATCTCTGTAACCTCCTCCAGCCACTACACCCCTCCCTATCTCTGTAACCTCCTCCAGCACCTACACCCCTCCCTATCTCTGTAACCTCCTCCAGCCCCTACACCCCTCCCTATCTCTGTAACCTCCTCCAGCACCTACACCCCTCCCTATCTCTGTAACCTCCTCCAGCCCCTACACCCCTCCCTATCTCTGTCACCTCCTCCAGCCCCTACACCCCTCCCTATCTCTGTAACCTCCTCCAGCCCCACAACCCTCCCTATCTCTGTAACTTCCCACACACCTCCCTATCTCTGTAACCTCCTCCAGCCGCTGCACCCCTCCCTATCTCTGTAACCTCCTCCAGCCCCTACACCCCTCCCTATCTCTGTAACCCCCTCCAGCCCCACAACCCCCCGAGATGTCTGCACTCCTCTAATTCTGCCCTCCTGACCATCCCTGATTATAATCGCTCCACCATCGGTGGCCGGGCCTTCTGTTGCCTTGGCCCCAAGCTCTGGAACTCCCTCCCGAAACCTCTCCGCCTCTCTATCTCTCTTTCCTCCTTCAAAACTCTCCTTAAAACCGACCTCTTCACCTGCGCTAATATTTATTTTTGTGGCTCGGTGTGGAGCACCTTGGGACGTTTCACTACGTTAAAGGCGCTATATAAATATACATTATTGTTGGTGTTCCCTCTGTCTCTCCTCTTCCCCGTCTCTCTCACTCCTTCCCCACACTCTCCCCTTCTCTCTCTCTCACTCCATCCCCTCACTCTCCCCTTCCCTCTCTCTCACTCCTTCCCCTCACTCTCCCCTTCCCTCTCTCTCAATCCTTCCCCTCACTCACCCCTTCCCTCTCTCTCAATCCTTCCCCTCACTCTCCCCTTCCCTCTCTCTCACTCCTTCCCCTCACTCTCTCCTTCCCTCTCTCTCACTCCTTCCCCTCACTCTCCTCTTCTCCATCTCTCTCTCACTCCTTCCCCTTACTCTCCCCTTCCCTCTCTCTCACTCCTTCCCCTCACTCTCCCCTTCCCTCTCTCTTCCTCTAATAGAGCCCCACCTAGTGGACTATCGATGTAATAACAACTACTGACACGCTCCTCTCTCTCTCCATCGATCTCTCTCCCTCTCTCCCCGTCCCCCTCTCACTCACTCCTTCCCTTACGCTGTCCCTTTCGCCCGCTTTCTCCCCTTCCCACTCTCCGCTCCTCTCTCTCCACTCACTCCTCAATCTCTCTCCTCCCTCTCTCTCTCTCTCTCTCTCCCTTCCCTTCTGACTTTCCCCTTCCCCCTCTCTGACCCCTTCCGGCTCGAGAGACAGTGAGCGACAGAGAGAAAGTGATAGAGAGACAGAGAGAGAGAGAGACAGAGGGAGAGAGAGAAAGAGACAGAGAGACAGAGAGATTGGGGCAGAGTGTGACTGAGTTGCCTTGGGATGTTTTACTACGTGAAAGACCCGATATATCGATGTTGAGAGGCGAATATTGAAAAGACGGAGGCAGGCGTCTCCCCTGCCTCCTCCCTCTCTCTCTTTCCAATCTCTCTCCCCTTCCCCCTCTCTCTCACTCCTTCCACTCTCTCTTTTCCCTTCCCCTCACTTTCCTGCTCCTTCCCCTGTATTTCCCAGTGCGGGTTGCTCCATAGCTCAGGGGTTAGAGCACTGGTCTAATAAACCAGGGGTCGTGGGTTCAAATCTCACTGGGGCCTGCTCAAAATTAGCTCAGCATTTAAATTCACTGTCAATTAACAAGGGCTTTAATTATAAATATCAAACAGCTCCAAGACTGTCCCTGCAACAACAGGGTCCCCCCTCTCTCCTCCTTCTTGTGTCTCTGACACTCTCTCTCTCCCTTCCTCATGACGACCCGTTCTACACCTTTTTATCGCTTTCCCGTCTCTCACTCATTCCCCTCTCCCCCTTTCCCCCTCCCTCGCCTCACCCTCTCTCTCCGCTATCCACTCTCTCACCCCCTCTCTCCGCTCACTCTGTCTCTTTCGCCAACCCAGTCTCTCCACCCTCTCTCCCCTTCCCCTCGCCTTTTCACTCTCCACTTCCCTCCCTCCCCTCCTTCCTCTCTCGCTCTCTTTTCCCTTTCTTTTCAGAGTCTCCCGTTCTCCCTCTCTCTCCCTTTCCTTTCTCTCTCCCTTGCCTCCTCCCTCTCTTGCCTTCCCATCTCTCTCCCCTTCCCCCCTCTGCCCTTCCCCTCTCTCCCCTTCCATCACTTACTCTCCCCTTCTGCTCTCATCCATTATCCTCTCTCACTCACTCCATCGCCACCCTTCCCTCTCCCTCTATTTCCCCTTCCCCCTCTCTCTCACTCCTTCCACTCTCTCTTTTCCCTTCCCCTCTCTTTCCTGCTCCTTACCCTGCGTTTCCCAAAGCAGGTGGTTCCATAGCTCAGGGGTTAGAGCTCTGGTCTAGTAAATCAGGGCCGTGGGTTCAAATCTCACTGGGGCATACTCAAAATTAGCTCAATATTTAAATTCACCGTCAATTAACAAGGGCTTTAATTATAAATATTAAACTGCTCTGATACCGACCCTGGAACAACAGGCTGTAGTCTCTGTTACACTTTCTCTCCATCCAAATCTCTCTCTGCCGACCCCCATTCTGCATCTTTTACCCCCTTTCCCGCGATCTCGCTTTGCCCGTCTCCCCCCTCCCTTGCCACACACACGCTCTATCCTTTCCTGTCTCTCTCTCTCCCCCTTCCGCTCCCCACCTCTCATTCCCCTTCCCCCTGTCTCTCAATTCTTCCCACATTCTACCCCAATATAAACTAGAGGTGATCCAAAACTCGGCTGACCCCGTGTCCTAACTCGAACCGAGTCCCGCTCACCCATCACCCCCTGTGCTCACTGCCCCAGTGTCCTAACTCGCACCGAGCCCCACTCACCCATCACCCCCTGTGCTCACTGCCCCAGTGTCCTAACTCGCACCGAGCCCCACTCACCCATCATCCCCTGTGCTCACTGCCCCGTGTCCTAACTCGCACCGAATCTCACTCACCCATCACCCCCTGTGCTCACTGCCCCAGTGTCCTAACTCGCACCGAGCCCCACTCACCCATCACCCCCTGTGCTCACTGCCCCAGTGTCCTAACTCGCACCGAGTCCCGCTCACCCATCACCCGCTGTGCTCACTGACCCCGTGTCCTAACTCGCACCGAGCCCCACTCACACATCACCCCCTGTGCTCGCTGCCCCGTGTCCTAACTCACACCCAGTCCCACTCACCCATCACCCCCTGTGCTCTCTGCCCTACATTGGCTCCCGGTTAAGCAACGCCTCGATTTCAAAATTCTCATCCTTGTTTACAAATCCCTCCATGACGCTCGCGCCTCCCTATCTCTGTAACTTCCTCCAGCACTACACCCCTCCCTATCTCTATATCCTCCTCCAACACGTACACCCCTCCCTATCTCTGTAACCTCCTCCAGCCACTACACCCCTCCCTTTCTCTGTAACCTCCTCCAGCCCCTGCACCCCTCCCTATCTCTGGAACCTCCTCCAGCCCCTACACCCCTCCCTATCTCTGGAACCTCCTCCAGCACCTACACCCCTCCCTATCTCTGTAACCTCCTCCAGCCCCTACACCCCTCCCTATCTCTGTAACCTCCTCCAGCCCCTACACCCCTCCCTATCTCTGTAACCTCCTCCAGCCCCTACACCCCTCCCTATCTCTGTAACCGCCTCCAGCACATACACCCCTCCCTATCTCTGTAACCTCCACCAGCCCCTACACCCCTCCCTATCTCTGTAACCTCCACCAGCCCCTACACCCCTCCCTATCTCTGTAACCTCCTCCAGCACCTACACCCCTCCCTATCTCTGTAACCTCCTCCAGCCCCTACACCCCTCCCTTTCTCTGTAATCTCCTCCAGCCCCTACACCCCTCCCTATCTCTGTAATCTCCTCCAGCCCCACAACCCCCCGAGATGTCTGCACTCCTCTAATTCTGCCCTCCTGACCATCCCTGATTATAATCGCTCCACCATCGGTGGCCGGGCCTTCTGTTGCCTGGGCCCCAAGCTCTGGAACTCCCTCCCTAAATCTCTCCGCCTCTCTACCTCTCTTTCCTCCTTCAAGACTCTCCTTAAAACCGACCTCTTCACCTGCGCTAATTTCTACTTTTGTGGCTCGGTGTCAAATTTTTATCCCATAATCCTCCTGTGGAGCACCTTGGGACGTTTCACGACGTTAAAGGCGCTATATAAATATACATTATTGTTGGTGTTCCCTCTGTCTCTCCTCTTCCCCGTCTCTCTCTCACTCCTTCCCCTCACTCTCCCCGTCTCTCTCACTCCTTCCCATCACTCTCCCCTTCCCTGCCTCTCACTCCTTCCCCTCACTCTCCCCTTCCCTCTTTCTCACTCCTTCCCCTTACTCTCCCCTTCCCTCTCTCTCACTCCTTCCCCTCACTCTCCCCTTCCCTCTCTCTTCCTCTAATAGAGCCCCACCTAGTGGACTACCGATGTAATAACAACTACTGACACGCTCCGCGCTCACTCCATCTCTCTCTCTCCCTCTCTCCCCTTCCCACTCTCACTCACTCCTTCCCTCTCCCTGTCCCTTTCCCCCACTTTCTCCCCTTCCCACTCTCCGCTCCTCTCTCTCCACTCACTCCTCAATCTCTCCCCTCCCTCTCTCTCTCTCCTTTCCCTTCTGACTTTCCCCTTCCCCCTCTCTAACCCCTTCCGGCTCGAGAGACAGTGAGTGACAGAGAGAAAGTGATAGAGAGACAGAGAGAGAGAGAGACAGAGAGACAGAGAGATTGGGACAGAGTGTGACTGAGTTGCCTTGGGATGTTTTACTACGTGAAAGACCCGATATATCGATGTTGAGAAGTGAATATTGAAGAGACGGAGGCAGGAGTCTGGGGGATGAGACACAATCTGAGCGTTTCACTGACCCCTCCTCATTCTTCAGACACACAGCACTAACTGGGAAATGACCCACAGCCCAGGGCAGGTTGCTCCATAGCTCAGGGGTTAGAGCACGGGTCTAGTAGGCCAGGGGTCGTGGGTTCAAATCTCACTGGGGCCTACTCAAAATTAGTTCAGTATTTAAATTAGCAAGGGCTTTAATTATAAATATGGGTCAAATACTTTATTAAGATGGAGAGTGACAGAATTAATTCAGAGATGAGGGAGGGCCTTGAAGTTCAGGAAAGATAACTTTGATGGTGTGAGATGTGAATAGACTGGCCAATGATCCTTAAAGGGTTGATGTTGGATTGACAATGGCAAATATTTCAAGATCACATGGATGAACTCCAACAATTGCACATCCCTGTCTGGAGTAAAAATAAAATGGGGAATGTGGCTCACAAGGGAAATTAAGGATAGTGTTAAATCCAAGGAAGAGGCATATAAATTGGCCAGAAAAAGCAGCAAACCTGAGGACTGGGAGAATTTTGTAATGCAGCAGAGGAGGACAAAGGGTTTAACCAGGAGGGGGGAAATAGAGTATGAGAGGAAGCTTGCAGGCAACATAAAAACTGACTGCAAAAGCTTCTAAAAAGATTAGTGACGACAAACATAGATCCCTTGCAGTCAGATTCAGGTGAATTTATAATGGGGAACAAAGAAATGGCGGACCAGTTAAACAAATACTTTGGTTCTGTCTTCACGAAGGAAGACACAAATAAGTTTCCGGAAGTACTAGGGGACGAGTGAGAAGGGGGAACTGAAGGATATCCGTATTAGGTGGGAACTTGTGTTCGGGAAATTGATGGGATTGAAGGCAGATAAATCCCCGGGGCCTGATAGTCTGCATCCCAGAGTACTTAAGGAAGTGGCTCTCAAAATAGTGGATGCATTGGTGATCATTTTCCAACAGTCTATCGACTCTGGATCAGTTCCTATGGACTGGAGGGTAACTAATGTTATGCCGCTGTTTAAAAAAGGAGGGAGAGAGAAAGCGGGTAATTATAGAGCGGTTAGCCTGACATCGGTAGTGGGGAAAATGATGGAATCAATTATTAAACATCAAAAAGCAGCACATTTGGAAAGCAGTGACAGGATCGATCCAAGTCAGCATGGATTTATGAAAGGGAAATCATGCCAGACAAATCTTCTAGAATTTTTTGAGGATGTAACTCGTAGAGTGGACAAGGGAGAACCAGTGGATGTGGTGTATTTGGACTTTCAAAAGGCTTTTGACAAGGTTCCACACAAGAGATTAGTGTGCAAAATTAAAGCACATGGTATTGGAGGTAATGCATTGACGTGGATAGAGAACTGGTTGGCAGACAGGAAGCAAAGAATCGGGATAAACGGGTCGTTTTCAGAATGGCAGGCAGTGACTAGTGGAGTGTCGCAGGGCTCAGTGCTGGGACCCCAGCTATTTACAATATACATTAATGATTTGGATGAGGGAATTGAGTGTAATATGTCCAACTGGGTGGCAGTGTGAGCTGTGGGGAGGACACTAAAAGTGTGTAGGGTGACTTGGACAGGTTAGGTGAGTGGGCAAATGCATGGCAGATGCAGCATAATGTGGATAAATGTGAGGTTATCCACTTTGGTGGCAAAAACATGAAGGCGAATATTATCTGAATGGCGGCAGATTAGGAAAAGGGGAGGTGCAACAAGACCTGGGTGTCATGGTACATCAGTCATTGAAAGTTGGCATGCAGGTACAGCACTTTTCTCTGCCCTCCCCATCACTGTTATGTTCAGAATAAATCCACGGGACCGTATCGTAAGCTGAAACTATTGTGACCTTGGTCTCTTTATTGAGACCCCAGAGTGGGGAAGCAGCATGGTGGATCACCTTATGTACCTGCTTGTCCCAGGGTGCACAAGTGACCCTTAGGCCTCCCACAGGTGTGCCCCTAGTGGCAAGTCTGACATATTGGTGAGGTTTAGGTGCATACATAACATCACTCCCCCCCCGCCCCCTCCAAAGGCTTATGTACCAGTTATGTGCAAGTTGAGGCGATATGACGCCCTGTGTCCCCGGGTCGATCACCTGATTTGAATTCCTGGCCTGGGTGAGTTGGTCGGAACGTTGCTGCCCGGCCGAGTGCCTGGTGTGATGGGACAGACGTGGCCAGGTCCTTTCACAATGGTGGCCTGCTTATCGATAGTTTGCAGTCTGGTCTGGTCCAAACGCTTTCTGCGTTTGCTCAGTACATGGTTTCACAACCAAACACTCCATTTTCATCACACACACACACACACACTCCATTCCCCTCTTTGTCTCACACAGTGCTCTCGGCCCCATCTGGGGGCCCTGAATATTGTCCACGTCACTTATTCTGATGTGGCGTGGAGGGGGGGCCGTACGATCGTGGTGCATTCTCTGCTGATAGCAGACGGAAGGCTCGGTCCTGAGCGATTCTGTCCGGTGACTGCGTAGCAACCCGGGACAGCCGGGGTCTGTAGGGAGTCTACCGCGACACGTGTGGTGCTCGGCTTGGTGATCTGGGCTGCCCGCTGCGGACTATTGTCGCTGACCCTAAGGCCTGGAGAGCCCAGGATGGGCCGATACGGCCCTGAGACTTTCAGTGGTAGCGGGAGGCCGTGTGGTCCCCCGTGGATCCTGGGACGTAGTACGGAGGTTCCCGCACCACCGACTGTGTGTAGCCTCCCTGCCTTTCTTTGTAACACGTTGCAGGGTTTGCCCCACAGTGGGGGGGGGGGCAATCTGATGGGATGAGCATTACGTCTTTGCGACGGATAAGCTGCAACACTCCCGTCTGGCGGTTCGCCGTGAGCAGGCGGTAATGTGATAACACATCACTTGCTACATGTACTTTGTCAGATACATATACGACCGGTTGTTGTTTGCCCGCTACTTTGGCTTGTTTTAACGTACCCCCGACCCCATATGATAGTACACCATTGGCCACGAAAGAACGCTCACATGGGTTCCACAGTGCAAACAACTTATTGGAACATAGTGGGTTCCTGGCCTTCTCAGCGGCCCCCCCCTTTACCTTTACCCCAAACCCAGTGGCCTTCCTCGCTGGCCAACACATGCCTCTGTTCCGTTGCGGCCACATCCCGTGGTCTGGACGTTTCTCTCGACCCGTGGTCTGGACGCTTCTCTCGACTGCCGCCATCTTCCTCCCCAGGGATTCCCGCCTCTGGCGTCGGGAAGACACATTCGGATGGTTTCGGCCGGAGCCCCGCTCCGCTTGGTCGACCTGGAGCCTCTTCCGTCGCCGCCAAGAGGTCGTCGGCTTCGGGTGCTGGGTACCCCCGTCTGTAACCGCTGCTCGGTTGGTCTTCGCCTCCTGGTGGTCGCGACGAGCGGCCTGTGCCTCGGGGGTCTGCAAATGGATCTGCACTTCGACGCCTGGTTCAGCTGAAGGTGGGGGGCTTGCTCAGCCTTTGAGCAAGGGGAGAGGTTGTTCGCCGGAGAAGGTACACAGAGGTCTTCCCAGTTCCATCGAATCTTCCCCATCCACCTTCTACCAAGCAGCATTGGCCCATCACCTGAAACAATCCACAGAGGTAAATCGCGCACCGCTCCCTCATGGGATACCCTTATGCCCGCACTACCAATAACTGGTCTCAGTTCCTTGGTGTAGGTGCCCAGCTTTGCCTGAATCGGGATCAGCTTGGGTCATTGTGCTCTGTCGCCCCCCCCCACAGCCTCTCGAATGCCTTCTGGCTCATTATTGATTGACCCGCCCCCGTGTCTAGTTCCATGGAGACTGGAGTACCGTTAGGTCCAACTTTTCACATTATCGGAGGGCTTTTGGTGGTGAAGGTGTGTACCCCATGTACTTCCCCTTCAGCCTCAGGTTGAGTTGCCTCTCCTGCTCGTTCAGCGTGACCCTCGCTGGATCGATGGTCCTCTCCTGACTCTGCCACGTGGTGAGTCACAGACCGTTTGCACATTCGCTGGAGGTGCCCCATTGTTCCACGGCCCTTGCACACACAGGGCTTGAATCGACATTGATGGGCTCGATGGCTGACCCCAGCAGCGCCAACATGATGCTAATGGATACGCATTCACGGCCCACGGCGGACTCTGAGTCACCCGAGGCCTAGGTCTGGCCTCTGCGGTCATGTGGGCCCTGTCCTGTGCCGCTCTGCCTGCTGAATACATTATTTTATGCACAGTACTTGCCGGTGAGCTTCGAATCTGTTTCGTGTTATCGCTCGTGGATATGAAGGCCTGGGCTGTCGTGATGGCCTTGCTCAGAGAGAAACATAGAAACAGAGAAAATAGGTGCAGGAGTAGGCCATTCGGCCCTTCGAGCCTGCACCACCATTCAATAAGATCATGGCTGATCATTCCCTCAGTACCCCTTTCCTGCTTTCTCTCCATACCCCTTGATCCCTTTAGCCGTAAGGGCCACATCTAACTCCCTCTTGAATATATCCAATGAACTGGCCTCAACAACTCTCTGCGGCAGGGAATTCCACAGGTTAACAACTCTCTGAGTGAAGAAGTTTCTCCTCATCTCGGTCCTAAATGGCTTACCCCTTATCCTTAGATTGTGTCCCCTGGTTCTGGACTTCCCCAACATCGGGAAAATACTACCTCCATCTAACCTGTCCCGTCCCGTCAGAATCTTATACGTTTCTATGAGATCCCCTCTCATCCTTCTAAACACCAGTGTATAAAGGCCCAGTTTATCCAGTCTCTCCTCATATATCAGTCCAGCCATCCCGGGAATCAATCTGGTGAACCTTCGCTGCACTCCCTCAATAGCAAGAATGTCCTTCCTCAGATTAGGAGACCAAAACTGAACACAATATTCCAGGTGAGGCCTCACCAAGGCCCTTACAACTGCAGTAAGACCTCCCTGCTCCTATACTCAAATCCCCTCTAAATGAAGGCCAACATACCATTTGCCTTCTTCACCGCCTGCTGTACCTGCGTGCCAACTTTCAATGACTGATGAACCATGACACCCAGGTCTCATTGCACCTCCCCTTTTCCTAATCTGTCACCATTCAGATAATATTCTGCCTTCCTGTTTTTGCCCCCAAAGTGGATAACCTCACATTTATCCACATTATTCTGCATCTGCCATGTATTTGCCCACTCACCTAACCTGTCCAAGTCACCCTGCAGCCTCTTAGCATCCTCCTCACAGCTCACACTGGCCACCCAGCTTAGTGTCATCTGCAAACTTGGAGATATTACACTCAATTCCTGCATCTAAATCATTGACGTATATTGTAAATAGCTGGGGTCCCAGCACTGAGCCCTGCGGTACCCCACTAGTCACTGCCTCCCATTCCGAAAAGGACCAGTTTATCCCGGGATCCGGCAGACAGCAGCTTGCGAAGGATGACCTCGTGACCGATTCCGAGCACGAAACCGTTCGGCAACATTTCCCGCAAAGATCCCGCAAAAACCGTACTGCCCCGCAAGGAATCTTCTGGCCCTGGGAGCGCCGGTGGGTGTAAAAGTGATACCTGACCTTTAAGGTGCTCTCCTTCGGCTTGAGGCGTTCCCACACCAGCACACACAGCTCTGTGTAAGTCTTCTCCTCTGGTTTGACCGGTGCCAGCAGGTTTTTGAGCAGGCCGTATATCGGAGACCCACATACGGTGAGGAGAATCGCCCTGGTCTTGATCGCCCTCTCTCAGCCTCGTCCTGTTCATTGGCGACGTAGTACCGGTCGGGACGCTCAACGAAGGCTTCCCAAATCATCACCCTCAACAAATCCCTCAACAAGACCAACGGCAGCCATTACCGGGTGAAGGTTGGTGATCCGTTACTCGTCGCCAGTGAGTGATGTTCAGAATAAATCCACAGGACTGTATTGCAAGCTCAAACTGTGGTGACCTTGTGCTCTTTATTCAGACTCCAGGGTGGGGAAGCAGTATGGTGAGTCACCTTATATACCTGCTTGTCCCAGGGTGTACAGGTGACCATTGGGTCTCCAACAGGTGTGCCCCCTAGTGGCAAGTCTTACATATTGGTGACGTTTACATGTGTACACAACAATCACGACCCGTTCCACATCTTTTTATTCCTCTCTCACTTTCCCGCTATCTCGCTTTCCCCGTCTCTCACTCGTTCCCCTCTCCCCCTTTCCCCTCCCTCACCTCACCCTCTTCCCGTCCCACTCTCTCCCCCTCCGACTCTGCCTTTCCACTCTCCCTCTCCCTCCTCCTTCTCCGCTCCCTTTCCTCCCCTCCCTCCTCTCTCTCTCTCTTTTCCCTTTCCTTTCAGATTCTCCCCTTCTCCCTCTCTCCCCTTCCCCTTTCTCTCTCCCCTTCCTCGCTCTCTCACTCCTTCCTCTCTCTCTCTCACTCCTTCCCCATCACTCCTCTTAACATCACTTTCACCTTCCCCCCGCTCTCTCTCCCCTTCCCTCTCTTTCCCCTCCCGTCTCTCGCTCTCGCCTTACCCCTCTCTCTCCCATTCCCCTCTCGCTCACTCCTTCCCCTCTCCCTTTTCATTTTCTCCCCTCCTCTCTCTCTCCCCACCCACTCCTTCTCCCTCCCCTCCCCAGTGTCCATCCCCTCCATCCTCCCTTTCATTCCCTAGCTCTCGCTCTCCCCATTCCCTTCAGACTCTCCCCTCCCCATCTCTCCCATCACCCCCCTCTCTCCCCTTTTCCCTCTCTCTCCCCTTCCCCCGCTCTAGTCTCCCCGCTCGAGGGACAAAGTGAGAAGGTGAGAGACAGAAAGAAAGAGAGAAAGACAGAGAGAAAGAGAGACAGAGCCAGAGTGTGACTGAGTTGCCTTGGGATGTTTTACTTCGTGAAAGACCCGATATATCGATGTTGAGAAGTGAATATTGAAGAGACGGAGGCAGGAGTCTGGGGGATGAGACACAATCTGAGTGTTTCACTGACCCCCTCCTCATTCTTCAAACAGTATTTAGTAAACCAGGTATCGTGGGTTCAAATCTCACTGCAACCTACTCAAAATTAGTTCAGTAGTTAAATTCACCGTCAATTCACAAAGGCATTGATTATAAATATTAAACAGCTCTGAGATTGACCCTGGAACTATAGGCTCCCCTCACACCTTTCCCTGTCTCTCTGCTTTCCAGATCACGACCCGTTGGACATTTTTTTTTTTAACTCCTCTCTCACTTTCCCGCAATCTCACTTTCTCCATCTCTCTCTCCCCTTTCCCTCTCTCTCTCCCCTTCCCCTCTCTCTCTCTCCTTCCGCTCCCTCCCCTCACTCCTCTCTCTCCCTCTTTTGCCTTTCTTTTCAGATTCTCCCCTGCTCCCTCTCTCTCCCCTTCCTTTCTCTCTCACCTGCCTCCTCCCTCTCTCGACTTCCCATCTTGCTCCCCTCCCCCACTCACTCTCTCCCATTACGCTCTCTCCCATTACCCTCTGGCTGACTCCTTCCCCCTCTCTCTCCCATTCCCTCTCCCACTCATTCCCCTCTCTCCCTCCTTTTACAACTTCCAAGCACTAATCTCTCTCACAGAGCCGACACAGACACGATGGGCCGAATGGCCCTCCTTGTGTGCTGTAAGATTCTGTCAATGTTCAGGGATGAATCACCGAGAATGATTATTCGGGCCCCACCTCCTTGTTAACAATAGTAAGATGTAAACAGGAGCTGGTGTTACAGGTGGCTCCATAGCTCAGGGGTTAGAGCACTGCTCTTGTAAACCAGGGGTCGTGGGTTCAAATCTCACTGGGGCCTACTCAATTTTGGCTTCTGTTACTGAATTGACCGTTAATCGATGACAGGCCGACACCATCAACAGGAACCACTCACTCCGCACTTTACAATCTCCCCACAGCACTTTCACTTCCCACTCCCAGTCTGTATCCCACCTTTTCCACATCCAGGCTCAGAGACACCGATATATCATCGACTCATCGAAACTTACAGCAGGGAAGGAGACCATTTCGGCCCATCGTGTCTGCACCAGCCGACCAAGAGCTATCTGCTGGGCAGGGCCACATAGTCCGCATGTCCCAGACACGAGACTCCCAAAGCAAGCGCTCTACTCGGAACTCCTTCACGGCAAGCGAGCCAAAGGTGGGCAGAGGAAACGTTACAAGGAACACCCTCAAAGCCTCCCTGATAAAGTGCAACATCCCCACTGACACCTGGGAGTCCCTGGCCAAAGACCAGTCTCCCCTTCCAACTCTCTCACTCCTTCCCCACTCTCTCCCATTCCCATCCCTCTCTTTCTCCTTCCCCACTCTCTCTCCTTCCCCTCTCTCTCCCTCCTTCCACACTCTCTTTTCCCTTCCCCTCTCTTTCCTGCTCCTTCCCGTGTCTTTCTCAGAGCAGGTGGCTCCATAGCTCAGGGGTTAGAGCACTGGTCTTGTAAACCAGGGGTTGTGGGTTCAAATCTCACTGGGCCCTACTCAATTTTGGCTTCTGTTACTGAATTGACCGTCAATCAGCGACAGGCCGACACCATCAACAGGAACCACTCACTCCGCACTTTACAATCTGCCCACAGTACTTTCACTTCCCACCCCCAGTCTGTATCCCACCTTTTCCACATCCAGTCTCAGAGACACCGATATATCATCGACTCATAGAAACTTACAGCAGGGAAGGAGACCATTTCGGCCCATCGTGTCCGCACCAGCCGACCAAGAGCTATCTGCTGGGCGGTCCGCATGCCCCGACACGAGACTCCCAAAGCAAGCGCTCTACTCGGAACTCCTTCACGGCAAGCGAGCCAAAGGTGGGCAGAGGAAACGTTACAAGGGACACCCTCAAAGCCTCCCTGATAAAGTGCAACATCCCCACCGACACCTGGGAGTCCCTGGCCAAAGACCAGTCTCCCCTTCCATCTCTCTCACTCCTTCCCCACTCTCTCCCATTCCCATCCCTCTCTTTCTCCTTCCCCACTCTCTCTCCTTCCCCTCTCTCTCCCTCCTTCCACTCTCTCTTTTCCCTTCCCCTCTCTTTCCTGCTCCTTCCCGTGTCTTTCTCAGAGTAGGTGGCTCCATAGCTCAGGGGTTAGAGCACTGGTCTTATCAACCAGGGGTCGTGAGTTCAAATCTCACTGCAGCCTAATTTTAGTATTGAGACACCTGTCTCTCATTCCTCCCACTCTCTTCCCCCTTGAAAGGATGCAACATTCAGATGAACCCCCTCACAGTGTTTGGGCTCATTCAAAAGGATATTTAATTTGGGACTATCGATCGGAAAGCTTGGAACCCTAAAGTGCTTATGGAAGAAACTACAAACTTGGAATAGAATTTTGGAATTTTTAAAGACATATTCAAGGCTGTGTGCGGGCCTAAAGAACTGACAGGAGACAACTTGATTATTGAGGCTGTCTGGGTGTTGGGACTAACATAACTTGTCTGGAGAAATGGGTATTCGAGAATCCTTCTCCACAAGAGACATTAACATTACAACAAATAACCCAGAGATAGCCAACCATCAACCTGAATCTGGAAAACCATTTCAGCATATACATCACCAAGAGGCCCAATCCAGCCTGTATGCGAACAACTAAGCACAAAAGGACATTGCGATTACCAAACTAATATTTCCATCAGGAAACAGTTTATCGAACATCAACCCACACAAAACATATTAACTTTGAACGAGCCCGCCAAAATATTACAAAGAAGAGTCAAGCCCGCCAAATTCAATCAAAGAATCCTGGACTGATTTGGTGTGAAGATTAGAACCACTCAAACCGTATAACTGGCCCCTGTTTTAACAGAGGGTGTGACATACTTTGCCAAACAACCGAGACCACGCTTGTGTCATCAAGAAGGGAGAGAAACCAACGCGACCGTTGTAAACTAACTTCTCCAGCCTCGAAGTCCTGAAGTCCTGAAGGAAGAACATCACCATCGCGGCAACAAATGACCACAGCCAACGTGGTATCAATAAAAAACCACCGCGATCGACCAAACTGCAAATAAACTCCAACTGGAAGAAACCGAAGAATCGAAAGTTTCCAGTCTACAATCTAAGTCCTGACTACCAACAGGTGAAAACATTACCCAAAGAGACTTTGAACCTATTTCTAACGAAGAAAACCGGGTACTTACCCCATAGATCCAAAACGTGCTTTACCGCATCAGTGGACTCAACCCAACTGAAGATTGCGTAGGTAGAAGCCTTCTCCGACGTTCGGGGTACGGCAAGCAGAACCTACACAATTCAAGGAACCCCGAAACCGTGAACTACCGCTAACTGACCAGAAAGGATTGGTAAGCATAGTCCCTGCCTGCCCTGGAGTCTAACCTAGCTAGGATTAGGTATGGGGAGGTGGGAGGTGTCATTTTACTGTACACCTCCTTTGAATGTGTAATGTATTGTTCTTTATCAGAGTGATTATAAGTTTTGACATTGTATTTTCTTGTCTTTAATAAAATCAAAGTTCTTTTGCACCAAACCATTGACCTTTGCACTTTGTCACACCCCCCCAAATAAATCCAGAGTCTAGAACCCAAGGGAGTGGGGGCGATTCGAACCGCTCAAGTAGGTCAGAGGTGAACCTGACCCCCGGGACCACCACCACACCGTTACACTCACGTCTCTCTCTTTTCCCTTTCCTTTCAGGTTCTCCCCCTCGCTGCCCTCCCCCTCTCTCTCACTCCTTTCCCCTTTCTCCCCTAAACATCTCTCTCCCCTCCCCCCCTCTCTCCCACTCCTTCCCCTCTCTCTCCCCCCATTCCACACTCTCACTCTCCATCCCCTCCCTCTCTTTCTCCAACTCCCTCTCTTCCTCGCTGTCTCCCCTTCCCACTCTCTCACTCCTTCCCCACTCTCTCTCCTTCCCTTCCCTCCGCACTCCTTTTCCCTTCCCCTCTCTTTCCTGATCCTTCCCCTGTTTTCGCTGGAACAAGTGGCTCCATAGTTCAGGGGTTAAAGCACTGGTTCAGTAAACTAGTGGTTGTGGGTTTAAATCTCACTGGGGCCTATTCAAAGTTAACTCAGTATTTAAATTCACTGTCAATTAACAAGGGATTTAATAATAAATATTGACCAGCTCTGAGACTGACCCTGAAACACAAAGCTCTCCTATTCTCCTTTCGCCCCCTTTCTCATTCTCCCTCTCTCCCGACATTCCCCATCACTACACATTCTGCCGCTCTCCCCATTTCTCTTTATCACTCATTCCCCTCTCTCTCCCCTTCCGCACTCTCCCGTTTCCCTCTCTCTCCTCTACCCATTTCCTCCAATCTCTCTCATTCCTTCCCCCTCTCTCCCCTTAACATCTCTTTCCTCTTCCTTCCTCTCTCTCCCCTTCACCCCTTTCTCTCTCCCACCCCTAGCCCTCTCTTTCCCTCCTTCCACTCTCTCTCTCTCCATCCCCTCCCTCTCTTTTCCTCTCTTTCTCGCTGTCTCTATTCCCTCTCTCTCACTCCTTCCACTCTCTCTTTTCCCTTCCCCTCTCTTTCCTGCTCCTTCCCCTGTCTTTCCCAGAGCAGGTGGCTCCATAGCTCAGGGGTTAGAGAATTGGTCTTGTAAACCAGAGGTCGTGGGTTCAAATCTCCCTGGGGCCTAATAATAAATATTAAACAGCTCCAAGACTGTTCCTGAAACAACAGGCTCCCCTCTCCTCCTTGTGTCCTTTACACTCTCTCTCCCTGACCCATTCTACATCTTATTCTTGCTTTCCCCATCTCTCACTCATTTCCCTCTCCCCTCACTCTCCCCATCCTCTCCCCTTCCCCCTCTCTCAAATTTCTTTCTACATTCCACCCAATAGAAACTTGAAGTGATCCAAAACTCGGCTGCCCCGTGTCCTAACTCGCACCCAGTCCCACTCACCCATCACCCCCTGTGCTCACTGCCCCCGTGTCCTAACTCGCTCCGAGTCCCACTCACCCATCACCCCCTGTGCTCACTGCCCCGTGTCCTAACTCGCACCCAGTCCCGCTCACCCATCACCCCCTGTGCTCACTGCCCCGTGTCCTAACTCGCACCGAGTCCCGCTCACCCATCACCCCCTGTGCTCACTGCCCCGTG
>NW_027252182.1:20000-29313 GCF_044704955.1 Pristiophorus japonicus | reverse complement strand
GGACACTTGGGGAGGGGAGCGGGAGGGACAGTTCGGGTCAACCCCCTCTCCCGCTCTCCCCGCCCCCCATCGCACGCTCTGTACCCAGGTGCTGGAAGTGTTCGGCCAGGCCGCTCGAGTGTTCCGCTCAATGAAAGCCCTCACCAGGTTCCAGGGCTGCTTCCTGTAGCGGATCTCGGAGGAAATTCTGTTCAAACAAAGACGGACCAGCGATCAAAACTCTGATACTTAGTGTCAGACCACAAACAGGGTGGGGGAAGTGAGAGAGAGAGAGAGAGAGAGAGAGAGAGAGAGAGAGAGAGAGAGAGAGAGACTGGGGAGGGGGAGAGAGAGAGACTGGGGGGAGAGAGAGACTTGGGGGGGAGAGGGGGAGAGAAGGAGAGAGAGAGAGAGAGAGAGAGAGAGAGAGGGAGAGAGGGAGAGCGAGGGAGAGAGAGGGAGAGAGCGAGCGACCGGGGGAGAGAGCGCGACCGGGGGAGAGAGAGCGCGACCGGGGGAGAGAGAGCGCGACCGGGGAGAGAGAGCGCGACCGGGGGAGAGAGAGCGCGACCGGGGGAGAGAGAGCGCGACCGGGGGAGAGAGAGCCTGGGGAAGGGGGAGAGAGAGAGAGAGAGCCTGGGGAAGGGGGAGAGAGAGAGAGAGAGACTGGGAGGGGGGGGGTCGGAGGGAGGCTGTCTGACCCCCCGGCCCCCCCCGGGCTGTGACCCCGGCCTACCTCAGTCGACACTTGTTGCGGGCCACACACATCAGACAGTAGCGGTTGACGGTGTAGAAGTAATCCTGGTACGGATGGCCCTGGGTCACCACCTCTGCATCCACCACGTAACACTCGCTCTGCTGGCTGCTCTTGTACAGCGTCTGAGGAGAGAGCGGGGTCTGGCAATGGTAGCAGCATTCAGGCAGAGAGGGGCCCCTCCTCCCTGCTCCCTCCCCTTCCTCCCCTCTTCCCTGCTTCCTCCCCTCACTCCCAGCTCCCTCCCTCCCCTCGCCACCCCCCACCCACCCTCCTTTCTCCCCCGCCCCACATACACCCACAGACCCCCCCCCCACACCCACAGACCCCCCACACACCCACAGACCCCCCCCCACACACCCACAGGCCACCCCCACCCACACCCCCACACACACCTACCCCCCCCACACACCCACAGAACCCCCCACACACCCACAGACCCCCCCACACACCCACAGAACCCCCCCACACACCCACAGAACCCCCCCACACACCCACAGACCCCCCCACACACCCACAGACCCCCCCCCCCACACACCCACAGACCCACCCCCCACACACCCACACACCCCCCCACACACCCACAGACCCCCCCACACACCCACAGACCCCCCCTACACACGCACAGACCCCCCCCACACACCCACAGACCCCCCCCCACACACCCACAGACCCCCCCCACACACCCACAGACCCCCCCCACACACCCACAGACCCCCCCTACACACGCACAGACCCCCCCCCACACACCCACACCCCCCCCACACACACCCACAGACCCCCCCACACACCCACACACCCACCCCCCACACACCCACAGACCCCCCCCACACACCCACAGATCCCCCCCACACACCACCCCCCCACACACCCACAGACCCCCCCCACACACCCACAGACCCACCCCCCACACACCCACAGACCCCCCCCACACACCCACAGACGCCCCCCACACACCCACAGACCCCACCCCCCACACACCCACCCCCCACACACCCACAGACCCCCCCACACACCCACAGACCCCCCCCACACACCCACAGACCCACCCCCCACACACACCCACAGACCCCCCCCACACACCCACAGACCCTCCCCCACACACCCACAGACCCACCCCCCACACACCCACAGACCCCCCACACACACCCACAGACCCACCCCCCACACACCCACAGACCCCCTCCCACACATACCAACAGATCCCCCACACAACCCACAGACCCTCCCCCACACACACACACTGCCCCCCTCCCCCCACACACTCCCCCCCCACCCGCCCCACACATCGCCCCCATCCCCCTACACCCCCATACCTGGGTTTCGATCCCCGGGGCAGTTTTGGGCCCCAGCGGGTTGCTGATCGCGATGGTATAGGTCAGCACCCGGCTCTGGTTCCCATCCACGTTTCCCCTCCACGGAGCCACCGTCACATCTGGAAACAGACAAAAGGCCCGTTATCATCGAGAGGCTCGGGACTGGACCAACGACTCACGACAATCGTCCCGCTTGTGCGTCAACACAAGAGGTGGGAAAACGGACTGAGCATTGGAACGGGAGCAAGCCGATCACCACCACAGTCACACAACCAGGTCCGGCAAACCGACAGACCGCACAGCACCTCACTGTAACTGTACAGAGTCACTGTTTATTCAGGGTAAGGGTCACTCACTAACTGTACAGAGTCACTGTTTATTCAGGGTAAGGGTCACTCACTGTGTAACTGTACAGAGTCACTGTTTATTCAGGGTAAGGGTCACTCACTAACTGTACAGAGTCACTGTTTATTCAGGGTAAGGGTCACTCACTAACTGTACAGAGTCACTGTTTATTCAGGGTAAGGGTCACTCACTAACTGTACAGGGTCACTGTTTATTCAGGGTAAGGGTCACTCACTAACTGTACAGAGTCACTGTTTATTCAGGATAAGGGTCACTCACTAACTGTACAGAGTCACTGTTTATTCAGGGTAAGGGTCACTCACTGTAACTGTACAGAGTCACTGTTTATTCAGGGTAAGGGTCACTCACTGTAACTGTACAGAGTCACTGTTTATTCAGGGTAAGGGTCACTCACTGTGTAACTGTACAGAGTCACTGTTTATTCAGGGTAAGGTTAACTCTCTAACTGTACAGAGTCACTGTTTATTCAGGGTAAGGGTCACTCACTAACTGTACAGAGTCACTGTTTATTCAGGGTAAGGGTCACTCACTGTGTAACTGTACAGAGTCACTGTTTATTCAGGGTGAGGGTCACTCACTGTAACTGTACAGAGTCACTGTTTATTCAGGGTAAGGGTCACTCACTAACTGTACAGAGTCACTGTTTATTCAGGGTAAGGGTCACTAACTGTACAGGGTCACTGTTTATTCAGGGTAAGGGTCACTCACTGTAACTGTACAGAGTCACTGTTTATTCAGGGTAAGGATCACTCACTGTAACTGTACAGAGTCACTGTTTATTCAGGGTAAGGGTCACTCACTGTGTAACTGTACAGAGTCACTGTTTATTCAGGGTAAGGGTCACTCACTGTAACTGTACAGAGTCACTGTTTATTCAGGGTAAGGGTCACTCACTAACTGTACAGAGTCACTGTTTATTCAGGGTAAGGGTCACTCACTGTAACTGTACAGAGTCACTGTTTATTCAGGGTAAGGGTCACTCACTGTAACTGTACAGGGTCACTGTTTATTCAGGGTAAGGGTCACTCACTGTAACTGTACAGAGTCACTGTTTATTCAGGGTAAGGGTCACTCACTGTAACTGTACAGAGTCACTGTTTATTCAGGGTAAGGGTCACTCACTGTAACTGTACAGAGTCACTGTTTATTCAGGGTAAGGGTCACTCACTAACTGTACAGAGTCACTGTTTATTCAGGGTAAGGGTCACTCACTAACTGTACAGAGTCACTGTTTATTCAGGGTAAGGGTCACTCACTAACTGTACATTGACTGTTGGACAATAAAGCTTATAACGTACACACAAAAGCCGAAGAGAGTTAATGTCCCAGGAACATACCTGTGAATCTGCGATTATCGAGAAAGTGGTGCAAAAACTGCGAATCAGTGAAGAGCATTTGGTAGAGTTTGTCGACAGCGATGCGGAAAACCAGATTAATGTACAGCCTCCCCAGGTCGGTGCAGAATGGCTCCACCTCTGCTTCACACAAGGAAACAAAGCAGATCAGCGGGAAGCAGATTGAAGGGCGCGAACACGATGGGCCAAGGGGCCTCCCACTGAGCTGTAAATGTCTGGGATTCTATCACTGCCCTCTCATGGCCCATTCAGTGAGAACTCAAGGACCGGGAGCAGGAGTCGGCCATTCTGCCCCTCGAGCCAGCTCTGCCAGTCAATGGGATCAGGGCTGATGGCTTACACTTGATGCCGAAGCCTGGGATCGAGGAGGGGACTCCTGGGACTGGCGGGGGGAGGGGAGTACTGGGGGGATTGTACTATGAGGAGAGATTGAGTAGAGTGGGCCGATAGTCTCTGGCGTTTAGAAGAATGAGAGGTGATCTCATTGAAACATACACAATACTTACAGGGCTTGACAGGGAAGATGCAGGGAGGGTGTTTCCCCCCGGGTTGGGGAGTCTCGAACCAGGGGTCACAGTCTCAGGATAAGGGTCGGCCATTTAGGATGGAGATGAGGAGGAATTCCTTCACTCAGAGGAGGGTGAATCTTTGGAATTCTCTGCCCCAGAGGGCTGTGGAGGCTGTCATTGAATATATTCAAGGCTGAGATTGATAGCGTTTTGGATATTAAGGGAATCGCGGAATCGGGCGGGAAAGTGGAGTTGCGGTCAATGATCAGTCGTGATCTCATTGAATGGCGGAGCAGGCTCGAGGAGCCGATTGGCTGAATCCTGCTCCCAATTCTGACGAATCCTGTGGGGATTAAGCAGCGGAAGTGGAGGGCGAAGGATACGACATTTCAAACCGAGGCCGATCGCGTCTCCTGGCACCCCTCCCACCAAACTCTCACCCACCCACCAACCTCAGCAGCAACAATTTCACTGCTCAGTCAACGCTCAACACGGAGCCACATCAGAGTAACGTCCCCCCCCACCCCACCGCCCCCAGTCCCTGTATCCCAGGGGTGTGCTTCCCCCACAGTACCTGTATCCCAGGGGTGTGTCAGGACCCTCCCCCAGTACCTGTATCCCAGGGGTGTGTCAGGACCCTCCCCCAGTCCCTGTATCCCAGGGGTGTTCCCCCCCCCCCCCAATCACTGTACCTCGGAGGGGGGGGGTGGCCCGGACCCTCCCCAGATGTGGTCGGTGCTACACAGAGGTAAGTTTGTTAAATAGCCTCCCGCTACCCTAGACCCAGAGAGGGACCATTTGCCCCAGCAAGCCCAGACTGCCGTTTGTCCCGGATTTATCATTCCTCAGTTAAAGCAAGCGTCATTGTATTTAACACGGCATTCGGAGCCTCGGACAGGTCCGCCGGTGATTGAATGCAGCAGTACAAGTACAAGTCGGCTCAATCACAAAGTTTAAGATGGAGTAAGAGAAAATGGAAGTGGAATCTGTAACTCTATTGGTGGAGGAGGTGATCTTCACTCCACCCCTCTCGACACCAAGTTCCCAGTCACACACACAAGGCCTCCAGGATTAGAGAGGGCAATGTGCCTTTACACGTCCCCTCACCTCCAGCTACCTTCTCCACCACCACCTGATCCCTGCCTCTCCGCGCCCGCAATTGTTCGCCACGCCGGAAACAGCACCCATCTTAACCGCCGCACTTTAAAATCCTCCCTCTCCAATTGGGGGCATATCCGAGATACCGTCAGTGCAGCTCCCGACAGCCAATGTCACACAGACAGACTTCCCGAATACGTAGCTCCGCCGGGAATGGGGGGAAATCAGGGAGCTACCCCGAGATCTCCCGACATATCCCCAGCCTCGGCCACACACTGCCCACCCCCAGCACTCTCCCCCTCCCCCGCACCGACTCGCCCAATACCATCGTCCTGGGTTTCTGACGAGTCGCTGAGCTCGGTCGGAATGTCGTCATCAATGAGGTCCAAAGATGGCAGGCTTCCCGTTAACTGGAGCGCTGGTTCCTCGGCAACCAGGCTCATGTCCGGAGAGTTGGCGGCCAGCAAGTCACGTTCAGTCGCTGCTAATGGTGACTCACTGAGCTGAAGAGGGAGGGAAAGAGTATCAGAAACATAGAAAATAGGTGCAGGAGTAGGCCATTCGGTTCTTCGAGCCTGCACCGCCATTCAATGAGTTCATGGCTGAACATGCAACTTCAGTACCCCCTTCCTGTTTTCTCCCCATACCCCTTGATCCCCCTAGTAGTAAGGATTACATCTAACTCCATTTTGAATATATGTAACGAACTGGACTCAACAACTTTCTGTGGTAGAGAATTCCACAGGTTCACCACTGTCTGGGCGAAGAAGTTTCTCCTCATCTCGGTCCGAAATGGCTTACCCCTTATCCTTAGACTGTGACCCCTGGTTCTGGACTTCCCCAATATTGGGAACATTCTTCCTGCATCTAACCTGTCTAAACCCATCAGAATTTTAAACGTTTCTATGAGATCCCCTCTCATTCTTCTGAACTCCAGTGAATACAAGCCCAGTTGATCCAGTCTTTCTTGATATGTCAGTCCCGCCATCCCGGGAATCAGTCTGGTGAACCTTCGCTGCACTCCCTCAATAGCAAGAATGTCCTTCCTCAAGTTAGGAGACCAAAACTGTACACAATACTCCAGGTGTGGCCTCACCAAGGCCCTGTACAACTGTAGTAACACCTCCCTGCCCCTGTACTCAAATCCCCTCGCTATGAAGGCCAACATGCCATTTGCTTTCTTAACTGCCTGCTGTACGTGCATGCCAACCTTCAATGACTGATGTACCATGACACCCAGGTCTCGTTGCACCTCCCCTTTTCCTAATCTGTCACCATTCAGATAATAGTCTGTCTCTCTGTTTTTAACCACCAAAGTGGATAACCTCACATTTATCCACATTATACTTCATCTGCCATGCATTTGCCCACTCACCTAACCTATCCAAGTCACTCTGCAGCCTCATAGCATCCTCCTCGCAGCTCACACTGCCACCCAACTTAGTGTCATCTGCAAATTTGGAGATACTACATTTAATCCCCTCGTCTAAATCATTAATGTACAATGTTAACAGCTGGGGCCCCAGCACAGAACCTTGCGGTACCCGACTAGTCACTGCCTGCCATTCTGAAAAGTACCCATTTACTCCTACTCTTTGCTTCCTGTCTGACAACCAGTTCTCAATCCATGTCAGCACACTACCCCCAATCCCATGTGCTTTAACTTTGCACATTAATCTCTTGTGTGGGACCTTGTCAAAAGCCTTCTGAAAGTCCAAATACATCACATCAACTGGTTCTCCCTTGTCAACTCTACTGGAAACATCCTCAAAAAATTCCAGAAGATTTGTCAAGCATGATTTCCCTTTCACAAATCCATGCTGACTTGGACCTATCATGTCACCTCTTTCCAAATGCGCTGCTATGACATCGTTAATAATTGATTCCATCATTTTACCCACTACTGATGTCAGGCTGACCGGTCTATAATTCCCTGTTTTCTCTTTCCCTCCTTTTTTAAAAAGTGGTGTTACATTGGCTACCCTCCACTCCATAAGAACTGATCCAGAGTCAATGGAATGTTGGAAAATGACTGTCAATGCATCCGCTATTTCCAAGGCCACCTCCTTAAGTACTCTGGTATGCAGTCCATCAGGCCCTGGGGATTTATCAGCCTTCAATCCCATCAATTTCCCCAACACAATTTCCCGACTAATAAGGATTTCCCTTAGTTCCTCCTTCTTACTCGACCCTCTGACCCCTTTTATATCCGGAAGGTTGTTTGTGTCCTCCTTAGTGAATACCGAACCAAAGTACTTGTTCAATTGGTTTGCCATTTCTTTGTTCCCCATTATGACTTCCCCTGATTCTGACTGCAGGGAACCGACGTTTGTCTGTATTAACCTTTTTCTCTTTACATATCTATAGAAACTTTTACAGTCCGTCTTAATGTTCCCTGCAAGCTTCCTCTCTGACCTCTCACTCTCTCCCCCCCTCCAGGGCACCACAATCCCATTCTCTTCCATCTCCACACTTCCCCAACGCTGACTCCCCAAGGCAGACTCCTATGGAACAACATTCACCAAACTTCCAGTCCAGAGAATTACTTTAACCACCATCACTTGCTTTTTGTCTGCGAAACCCCAATCCTCTATCTCTGTGGCCAGAAGCCCTTAATCCCATCTTGTCCCTGTGCCTTGCATTAATTCAATCGGCAAGAAATATACAGGGAACGCGAGCTGGGGAATACAGACAAGGAGGAACGGTCCCAGGTCACAGGATGCCTGAATAAGAACATAAGAAATAGGAGCAGGAGTGGGCCATTCGGCCCCTCAAGCCTGCTCTGCCATTTAATACGATCATGGCTGATCCGATCATGGACTCAGCTCCACTTCCCTGCCCATCCCCTTATCCCCTTATCGGTTAAGAAACTGTCCATCTCTGTCTTAAATATATTCAATGTCCCGGCTTCCACAGCTCTCTGAGGCAGATAATTCCACAGATTTACAACCCTCTGAGAGAAGAAATTCCTCCTCATCTCAGTTTTAAATGGGCGGCCCCTTATTCTAAGACCATGCCCCCTAGTTCTAGTCTCCCCCATCAGTGGAAACATCCTCTCTGCATCCATCTTGTCAAGCCCCCTCATAATCTTATACGTTTCGATAAGATCACCTCTCATTCTTCTGAACTCCAATGAGTAGAGGCCCAACCTCCTCAACCTTTCCTCATAAGTCAACCCCCTCATCCCCGGAATCAACCGAGTGAACCTTCTCTGAACTGCCTCCAAAGCAAGTATATCCTTTCGTAAATACGGAGACAAAAACTGCACGCAGTACTCCAGGTGTGGCCTCACCAATACCCTGTATAACTGCAGCAAGACTTCCCTGCTTTTATACTCCATCCCCTTTGCAATAAAGACCAAGATACCATTGGCCTTCCTGATCACTTGCTGTACCACGCACTTTATCCCAGATCGTCAGTAAGCTTCTCACAGCAAGAATTACCGCTGGAGCAGTGTCGGGGCCCTCCACAACAGTCAGAGCAGGCTCAGGGAGAGGTTGGAGGTCGGCTGCAGGGCTGGATTTCAGTTTCATCTCAATACTGTTTCGCAAAGGTGCGTCGTTCATTTCTGTGGCATTGATTGGCAGCTCCTCACCGTTCCTGTCGACACATCATGCTCAACGTAAGACACGGACTGCGATTTACCCATTATACATATCCCGAACAATGTCCCAAACACCCACAGTGCACATACCCAAGTTACAGATCCCTGGCTTAATCACAAAGGATTGGCTCACTATTTACTTGTGCCTTGTGGATTGGTATTGCATCTGACAATAACAAAATGGTCAAATTGTCCATTCCCAGGGTGTCAGGGCACAATTTAGCAACCTGCTGTTTAGCTTCTGCTAAAAGTGCAGGATGTGATATTTGTTCGATTAAACGTCGTCAACACAATGGGTCCAAGATCATATCAGGAATCCAGACAATTGGGCC
>NW_027252182.1:0-17500 GCF_044704955.1 Pristiophorus japonicus | reverse complement strand
GCATGAACCCTGGTGGATTTCCCCTCTCTAACCCAGGGGTCACTGGGCAGTGATCAGGAGCATGAACCCTGGCTGATTTCCCCTTCTCTCTCACCCAGGGGTCACTGGACAGTGATCAGGAGCAGGAACCCTGGCTGATTTCCCCTCTCTCTCTAACCCAGGGGTCACTGGGCGCGGATCAGGAGCATGAACCCTGGCTGATTTCCCCACTCTCTCTAACCCAGAGCTCACTGGGCAGTGATCAAGAGCATGAACCCTGGCTGATTTCCCCTCTCTCTAATCCAGAGGTCACTGGGCAGTGATCAGGAGCAGGAACCCTTGTGGATTTCCCCTCTCTAACCCAGGGGTCACTGGGCAGTGATCAGGAGCAGGAACCCTGGCTGGTTTTGATCTCCCAGATGGTATCCTGAGCATGTTTAACACCATCGAATGTCCCCGACAAAAACAGGTGCGATCTTTCCCGACAGTAACAAGCACTTTAAATCAATCCCTTTACATTCCCGACGGTAACAAGGGCCTTGAATCGATTCCTGTACATACAGTGGGGTGATTACAGACCTTTTCCATGAGTGCGTTCTGCCACAGTCGGAAGATCATCAGGTAACTCCGATCCCGAGCTCCAAGGGACGTGAAAAAGTGCTGCGTGAAAGAGGAGTGTGTGTCAGGAACCGTGGACGCTGGGTGAGACTGGAGTCACACGCATCCCCCCTCCATCCCCAGCTCACCCCCCCCCCTCACCACCCCTCCCCCACCACACACCCCCCCTCACCCTACACCCCACTCCCCCTCACCCTTCACCACCCCCCCTCACCACACCCCCCCCTCACCCTACACCCCACTCACCCTACACCACCCCCCCCTCACCCTACACCCCACTCCCCCCTCACCCTACACCCCACTCACCCTACACCCCACTCCCCCCTCACCCTACACCCCACCCTCACCCTACAACACCCCCCCCCTACAACACACCCCCCCCTCACCCTACACCACCCCTCCCTCACTACACCCCCCTCACCACACACCCCCCTCACCACACCCCACTCCCTCACCACACCCACCCCCTCACACCCTACACCACACCCCCCCCTCACCCTACACCACCCCCCCTCACCACACCCCCCCCTCACCCTACACGCCACTCCCCCCTCACTCTACACCACCCCCCCTCACCCTACACCACAACCCCCCCCTCACCCTACACCACCCCCCCCTCACCGTACACCACACACCCCCCTCACCCTACACCACCCCCCTCCTCACCCTACACCACCCCCCCATACCCTACACCACACCCCCCTCACCCTACACCACACCCCCCACCCTACACCACCCTCCCTCACCACACCCCCCCTCACCCTGCACGCCACTCCCCCTCACTCTACACCACCCCCCCCTCACCCTACACCACCCCCCCCTCACCCTATACCATCCCCCCCTCACCCTACACGCCACTCCCCCCTCACTCTACACCACCCCCCCCTCACCCTACACCACCCCCCCTCACCCTACACCATCCACCCTCACCCTACACCACCCCCCCTCACTCTACACCACCCCCCCCTCACCCTACACCACCCCCCCCTCACCCTACACCATCCACCCTCACCACACCCCCCCTCACCCTACACCACCCCCCCTCACCCTACACCACACCCCCCCTCACCCTACACCACACCCCCCCCTCACCCTACACCACACCCCCCCCTCACCCTACACCACCCCCCCTCACCCTACACCACCCCCCCCTCACCCTACACCACACCCCCCCCTCACCCTACACCACACCCCCCCCCTCACCCTACACCACACCCCCCCCTCACCCTACACCACACCCCCCCTCACCCTACACCACACCCCCCCTCACCCTACACCACACCCCCCCTCACCCTACACCACACCTCCCCTCACCCTACACCACACCCCCCTCACCACACCCCCCCCTCACCCTACACCACACCCCCCTCACCACACCCCCCCCTCACCCTACACCACACCCCCCCCTCACCCCACACCACACCCACCCCTACACTACCCCACCCCCCCCTCACCACACACACCCTCCTCACCAACCCCCCCCTCACCCTACACCACACCCCCCCCCCACCCCACACCACACCCCCCCCACTCACCACCACCCCCCCACCCCCTCACCACCACCCCCCCACCCCCACGACCCTGAAAGCCATAACTTACCCGTTCCGTGTCGGAGCAGATCTGAATAGCGTTGGGAATGAGTTTTGCCGTCTTCTCCTTCGTGATACCCGTGACGTCCTTGAACTGAAGGGCAATCTGTAAAGGAGAGCAACGTGGAGTGGGCAGGCACACGGCAGGTGAAGTTTAACACACAGAATTGTGAGGTGATACATTTCGGAAGGATGAGGAGAGGCAAGGTGAACTAAACGGTACAATGTTAAAGAGGGGTGCAGGAAGAGAGAGCCGGCGTGTTTGTACACAAACTGAAGGGGCAGGACACGTGGAGACGGTTGTTAAATAACATAAGGGGCTCCTTGGCTGAGGAAAACAGTATCAAAGCAAGGAAGGCATTGCTAAACCTTTTATAAAACCCTTTATATGCCCCAGCTGGAGGAGTGTGTCCAATTCTGGGCACCGCACTTTAGGGAGGATGCGAAGGCCCTGGATAGGGTGTGGAGGAGATTGACCAGAACGGTCCCGGGGATGGGGAACTTCAGTGACGGGGAGAGACTGGAGAAGCCGGGGCTGTTGTCCTTGGATCAGAGAGGGTTAAGGGGGAGATTTGATCGAGGCGTTCAAAATCACGAGGGGTTGTGACGGAGTAAATCAGGAGAAAGTGTTCCCGGGGGCAGGAGGGTGGGTAACCAGAGGGACACAGATTGACGATAATCGGCGAGGGAACCAGAGGGGGAGATGGGGAGAATGTTTTTACGCAGCGAGTTGTTGTGATCAGCACTGACAGCGGTGATGGGGAGACTTTTAGAGACAATAATTCGGGACAAAATTAATGGGAACTTGAACAAACTATGGGTTATTAATTGAAAGCCAGCACGGATTTGTTAAAAGTAAATCGTGTTTGACTAAATGTATTAAAAAAACACACAGCTGGAGTAACCACTTTCCGGGCTGGACCCCCCCACCCCTCGGGAGGGGTACATCGGCCTCAGGGGGTAGAGGGGGAGCGACGCAGATTCTCCAGAATGGTACCCCGGGGGCTGAAAGGGTTAAATCCCGAGGACAGGTCGCACAGACCGGCCTTGTGCTCGCTCGAGTGTCGAAGGTTAAAAGGACAATCTGATCAAGGGGTTTGAGACGATTGTAGGTTTGGATCGGGGAGATCGAGAAACTGTTTCCTCTGGTGGGGACAGTCCAGAACAAGGGGGGGTGTCACCTTCAAATTCGAGCCAGGCCATTCAGGAGCGATGTCAGGGAGCACTTCTTCACACCAAGGGCCGTGGGAATCGGGAACTCTCTTCCCCAAAACGCGGTCAAGGCCGGGGGTCAATTGACAATTTCAGGACGGAGATGGATAAAGTTTTGTTGGGTAAGGGTATTAAGGGTTACGGAACTAAGGCGGGTAGATGGAGTTAAGATACAGATCAGCCGCAATCTAATTGGCAGAACAGGCTCGAGGGGCTGAATGGGCCTCCTTCTGTTCCTGTGTAACAGGCTCGAGGGGCTGAATGTGCCTCCTCCTGTTCCTGTGTAACAGGCTCGAGGGTCTGAATGGGCCTCCTCCTGTTCCTGTGTAACAGGCTCGAGGGGCTGAATGGCGCCACCTTCTGTTCCTGTGTAACAGGCTCAAGGGGCTGAATGGGCCTCCTCCTGTTCCTGTGTAACAGGCTCGAGGGGCTGAATGGGCCTCCTCCTGTTCCTGTGTAACAGGCTCAAGGGGCTGAATGGGTCTCCTCCTGTTCCTGTGTGACAGGCTCGAGGGACTGAATGGGCCTCCTCCTGTTCCTGTGTGACAGGCTCGAGGGGCTGAATGGGCCTCCTCCTGTTCCTGTGTGACAGGCTCGAGGGGCCGAATGGGCCTCCTCCTGTTCCTGTGTAACAGGCTCAAGGGGCTGAATGGGCCTCCTCCTGTTCCTGTGTAACAGGCTCGAGGGGCTGAATGGGCCTCCTCCTGTTCCTGTGTAACAGGCTCGAGGGGCTGAATGGGCCTCCTCCTGTTCCTGTGTAACAGCTCGAGGGGCTGAATGGGGAAATTTGATAAAGGAGAGCAGCACACCACACGGGTATTAACGAGAGGGAGTTTTCAATCGCGATCTAAGCCCCAATCCCAAGCTCCCAATACGATCCCGTGATCTCGCCGCCGCTCGAGTTAAACGTCCCGTTGGGATTTGAACCAATCGGTGACTCTCACCAGCGTCTCCCAACGGAAGATGTTGCTGTAGAAACAAACCCAGTTTTCCGAGACGTAGATCCGGCCCTGGAGAAGGATGTCTCGCTGTAGAGCGCAGGAATAGTCTGGAAAGGTAGGAGAGTCCTGTTACTGGGGACATGGTTATAGGGGAGGAGAGTCCTGTTACTGGGGACATGGTTATAAGGGGAGGAGAGTCCTGTTACTGAGGACATGGTTATAGGGGAGGAGAGTCCTGTTACTGGGGACATGGTTATAAGGGAGGAGAGTCCTGTTACTGGGGACATGGTTATAAGGAAGGAGAGTCCTGTTACTGGGGACATGGTTATAAGAGAGGAGAGTCCTGTTACCAGTGACATGGTTATAGGGGAGGAGAGTCCTGTTACTGGGGACATGGTTATAAGGGAGGAGAGTCCTGTTACTGGGGACATGGTTTTCGGGGACAAGAGTCCTGTTACTGGAGACATGGTTATAGGGGAGGAGACTCCTCTTATTGGGGACATGATTATAGGGGAGGAGAGTTCTGTAACTGGGGACATAGTTATAGGGGACAAGAGTCCTGTTACTGGGGACATGGTTATAGGGGAGCAGTGAACAGACCCTTGAAGTCAGGAGTTAAATCCCATCAGGCCGAGGTGAATTCAGTGAGGGGCGGAGGGCAGCAAACATCAAAGAGCAGAACCCCTCGCTCTGTTTCACACCGAGTCAAGGCACAGGACAAGGGAAGGTAGTTTCCGTCCGCATCACGGCAGCTATCAGACCAGTGAGCACCGGGGAGCTCGGGGAGACCAGTGAGCACCGGGGAGCAGTACCGGGGAGACCAGAGAGCAGTTCCGGGGAGCTCGGGGAGACCAGGGAGCAGTACCGGGGAGACCAGGGAGCTCGGGGAGACCAGTGAGCACCGGGGAGCAGTACCGGGGAGACCAGGGAGCAGTACCGGGGAGACCGGGGAGACCAGGGAGCAGTATCGGGGAGACCAGGGAGCTCGGGGAGACCAGGGAGCTCGGGGAGACCAGGGAGCAGTATCGGGGAGACCAGGGAGATCGGGGAGACCAGGGAGACCGGGGAGACCAGGGAGACCGGGGAGCAGTACCGGGGAGACCAGGGAGCTCGGGGAGACCAGGGAGCAGTACCGGGGAGACCGGGGAGACCAGTGAGCACCGGGGAGCAGTACCGTGGAGACCAGGGAGCAGTACCGGGGAGCTCGGGGAGACCAGTGAGCACCGGGGAGACCAGGGAGCAGTACCGGGAAGACCAGGGAGCAGTACCGGGGAGACCAGGGAGCTCGGGGAGACCAGGGAGCTCGGGGAGACCAGGAAGCAGTATCGGGGAGATCAGGGAGCTCGGGGAGACCAGGGAGACCGGGGAGCAGTACCGGGGAGACCAGGGAGCTCGGGGAGACCAGGGAGCAGTACCGGGGAGACCAGGGAGACCGGGGAGACCAGTGAGCACCGGGGAGCAGTACCGTGGAGACCAGGGAGCAGTACCGGGGAGCTCGGGGAGACCAGTGAGCACCGGGGAGACCAGGGAGCCCGGGGAGAGCAGGGAGCAGTACCGGGGAGACCAGGGAGCTCGGGGAGACCAGGGAGCAGTACCGGGGAGACCGGGGAGACCAGGGAGACCAGGGAGCAGTACCGGGGAGACCGGGGAGCTCGGGGAGACCAGGGAGCTCGGGGAGACCAGGGAGCAGTACCGGGGAGCTCGGGGAGACCAGTGAGCACCGGGGAGACCAGGAAGCTCGGGGAGACCAGGGAGCAGTACCGGGGAGACCGGGGAGACCAGGGAGACCAGGGAGCAGTACCGGGGAGACCGGGGAGACCAGGGAGCTCGGGGAGACCAGGGAGCTCGGGGAGACCAGGGAGCAGTACCGGGGAGACCGGGGAGACCAGGGAGACCAGGGAGCAGTACCGGGGAGACCGGGGAGCTCGGGGAGACCAGGGAGCAGTACCGGGGAGACCAGGGAGACCAGGGAGCAGTACCGGGGAGACCGGGGAGACCAGGGAGACCGGGGAGCCCTGGGGGAGTGTTGGGGAGCCCTCGTCTAAATCATTAATGTACAATGTAAACAGCTGGGGCCCCAGCACAGAACCTTGCGGTACCCCACTAGTCACTGCCTGCCATTCTGAAAAGTCCCCATTTACTCCTACTCTTTGCTTCCTGTCTGACAACCAGTTCTCAATCCATGTCAGCACACTACCCCCAATCCCATGTGCTTTAACTTTGCACATTAATCTCTTGTGTGGGACCTTGTCGAAAGCCTTCTGAAAGTCCAAATATACCACATCAACTGGTTCTCCCTTGTCCACTCCACTGGAAACATCCTCAAAAAATTCCAGAAGATTTGTCAAGCATGATTTCCCTTTCACAAATCATGTCACCTCTTTCCAAATGCGCTGCTATGACATCCTTAATAATTGATTCCATCATTTTACCCACTACCGATGTCAGGCTGACCGGTCTATAATTCCCTGTTTTCTCTCTCCCTCCTTTTTTAAAAAGTGGGGTTACATTGGCTACCCTCCACTCGATAGGAACTGATCCAGAGTCTATGGAATGTTGGAAAATGACTGTCAATGCATCCGCTATTTCCAAGGCCACCTCTTTAAGTACTCTGAGATGCAGTCCATCTGGCCCTGGGGATTTATCGGCCTTCAATCCCATCAATTTCCCCAACATAATTTCCAGACTAATAAGGATTTCCCTCAGTTCCTCCTCCTTACTAGACCTTCCGACCCCTTTTATATCCGGAAGGTTGTTTGTGTCCTCCTTAGTGAATACCGAACCAAAGTACTTGTTCAATTGGTCTGCCATTTCTTTGTTCCCCGTTATGACTTTCCCTGATTCTGACTGCAGGGGACCTACGTTTGTCTTTACTAACCTTTTTCTCTTTACATATCTATAGAAACTTTTGCAGTCCGTCTTAATGTTCCCTGCAAGCTTCCTCTCGTACTCTATTTTCCCCACCCTAATCAAACCCTTTGCCCTCCTCTGCTGAGTTCTAAATTTCTCCCAGTCCCCGGGTTCGCTGCTATTTCTGGCCAATTTGTATGCCACTTCCTTGGCTTTAATACTATCCCTGATTTCCCTTGATAGACACGGTTGAGCCACCTTCCCTTTTTTATTTTTGCGCCAGACAGGGATGTATAATTGTTGTAGTTCATCCATGCGGTCTCTAAATGTCTGCCAAGTCCCATCCACAGTCAACCCCTTAAGTATCATTCGCCAATCTATCCCAGCCAATTCACGCCTCATACCTTCAAAGTTACCCTTCTTTAAGTTCTGGACCATGGTCTCTGAATTATCCCTTCTCCATCCTAATGTAGAATTCCACCATATTATGGTCACTCTTCCCCAAGGGGCCTCGCACAACGAGATTGCTAATTTATCGTCTCATTACATAACCAGTCTAAGATGGCCTCCCCCCTAGTTGGTTCCTCGACATATTGGTCTAGAAAACCATCCCTTATGCACTCCAGGAAATCCTCCTCCACCGTATTGCTATATAGATATACAGCTCAACATTGATCAGTTTACGAGACACCGTGCACAGAAAAATATCAAACTATTTCATCATCTCTCCACATTGAAGGAACACAATTAATAGACGTGATCCAGAAACATAGCAACATAGAAAATAGGTGCAGGAGTAGGCCATTCGGCCCTTCGAGCCTGCACTGCCATTCAATGAGTTCATGGCTGAACATGCAACTTCAGTACCCCATTCCTGCTTTCTCGCCATACCCCTTGATCCCCCGAGTAGTAAGGACTACATCAAACTCCTGATCTCATGCCGCGTAAACCTCCTGCTGCCAGCCTGTGCCCACACAGCTACAATCCACACCAGCCTGCATCTCTGGTCCACAGTCCACACTAACTCGTGCCACTACATCAACACCAGTCTGTAATCCCGGGTCAATAGTCATCACCCTGCCCCCGACCGCCCCTGCCCTGCCCCCACCCTGACCCCTGACCCCACCCTGACCCCTGCCCTCAGACCCCACCCTGACCCTGCCCTCCCCATGCCCCCGCCCCCACCCTGACCCCTGCCCCCACCCTGACCCCTGACCCCACCCTGCCCCCCCCCCCATGCCCCCGCCCCCACCCTGACCCCTGCCCTCCCCATGCCCCCGCCCCCACCCTGCCCTCGCCCTGCCCCCGCCCCCACCCTGTGCCCACCCTGCCCTCGCCCTGCCTCACCCACAATCAGTCGCTCGGAGTCGGGAAGCCTCTTGAAGAGTTTGTGGAAGTCTTCGTTGCGTTGTTTGTATGTGGGGCTCAGCACCTGTAAGGAGGAAGATCTGGGTCACAGTGCACTGTAACCTGGGTCCTACACAAAGCAGGCACCTCCTCCAATCCTTCCCGTTTTCAGGAAAGTTCAGGGATTATGTAACCAATCAAACCAAGGCTCAGACTCAGCAAGGCTAATTTAACCAGGATGGCAGTGAAAAGGAACGCCGATATAACTGGAGTGACGAGCACTCCATCACAGCATTCATTCCAGGAACAGTGTCGCTGCTCAAGGGCCAGTCTACACACAGCAAGATCCCACAAACACACACCATCTATTCTGGCGATGTTGGTTGTGGGATAAATATTGGCCAGGACACCTCGAGAACCCTCTTCCCTTCATCATAATAGTGACCCCGGGATCTTTTACGTGCACCCGAGAGGGCACCTCCGACAGTGCGGGGCTCCCTCAGTACTGCCCCTCCGACAGTGCGGCACTCCCTCAGTACTGCCCCTCCGACAGTGCGGGGCTCCCTCAGTACTGCCCCTCCGACAGTGCGGGGCTCCCTCAGTACTGCCCCTCCGACAGTGCGGGGCTCCCTCAGTACTGCCCCTCCGACAGTGCGGGGCTCCCTCAGTACTGCCCCTCCGACAGTGCGGGGCTCCCTCAGTACTGCCCCTCCGACAGTGCGGGGCTCCCTCAGTACTGCCCCTCCGACAGTGCGGGGCTCCCTCAGTACTGCCCCTCCGACAGTGCGGGGCTCCCTCAGTACTGCCCCTCCGACAGTGCGGGGCTCCCTCAGTACTGCCCCTCCGACAGTGCGGGGCTCCCTCAGTACTGCCCCTCCGACAGTGCGGGGCTCCCTCAGTACTGCCCCTCCGACAGTGAGGGGCTCCCTCAGTACTGCCCCTCCGACAGTGCGGCACTCCCTCAGTACAGCCCCTCCGACAGTGCGGCGCTCCCTCAGTACTGCCCCTCCGACAGTGCGGCGCTCCCTCAGTACTGCCCCTCCGACAGTGCGGGGCTCCCTCAGTACTGCCCCTCCGACAGTGCGGGGCTCCCTCAGTACTGCCCCTCCGACAGTGCGGCGCTCCCTCAGTACTGCCCCTACGACAGTGCGGGGCTCCCTCAGTACCGCCCCTCCGACAGTGCGGCACTCCCTCAGTACTGCACCTCCGACAGTGCGGCGCTCCCTCAGTACTGCCCCTACGACAGTGCGGGGCTCCCTCAGTACTGCCCCTCCGACAGTGCGGGGCTCCCTCAGTACTGCTCCTATGACAGTGCGGGGCTCCCTCAGTACTGCCCCTCCGACAGTGCGGCGCTCCCTAAGTACTGCCCCTCCGACAGTGCGGCTCTCCCTCAGTACTGCCCCTCCGACAGTGCGGGGCTCCCTCAGTACTGCCCCTCCGACAGTGCGGCACTCCCTCAGTACTGCCCCTCCGACAGTGCGGCACTCCCTCAGTACCGCCCCTCCGACAGTGCGGCGCTCCCTCAGTACTGCCCCTCCGACAGTGCGGCGCTCCCTCAGTACTGCCCCTCCGACAGTGCGGCACTCCCTCAGTACTGCCCCTCCGACAGTGCGGCGCTCCCTCAGTACTGCCCCTTCGACAGTGTGGCACTCCCTCAGTACTGCACCTCCGACAGTGCGGCGCTCCCTCAGTACTGCCCCTACGACAGTGCGGTGCTCCCTCAGTACTGCCCTTCCGACAGTGCGGGGCTCCCTCAGTACTGCCCCTCCGACAGTGCGGCACTCCCTCAGTACTGCCCCTCCGACAGTGCGGCACTCCCTCAGTACTGCCCCTCCGACAGTGCGGTGCTCCCTCAGTACTGCCTCTCCGACAGTGCAGCACTCCCTCAGTACTGCCCCTCCGACAGTGCGGCACTCCCTCAGTACCGCCCCTACGACAGTGCGGCACTCCCTCAGTACCGCCCCTCCGACAGTGCGGCACTCCCTCAGTACCGCCCCTCCGACAGTGCGGTGCTCCCTCAGTACTGCCCCTCCGACAGTGCGGCGCTCCCTCAGTACTGCCCCTCCGACAGTGCGGCACTCCCTCAGTACTGCCCCTCCGACAGTGCGGCACTCCCTCAGTACTGCCCCTCCGACAGTGCGGCGCTCCCTCAGTACTGCCCCTCCGACAGTGCGGCGCTCCCTCAGTACTGCCCCTCCGACAGTGCGGCGCTCCCTCAGTACTGCCCCTCCGACAGTGCGGCGCTCCCTCAGTACTGCCCCTCCGACAGTGCGGCGCTCCCTCAGTACTGCCCCTCCGACAGTGCGGCGCTCCCTCAGTACTGCCCCTCCGACAGTGCGGCACTCCCTCAGTACTGCCCCTCCGACAGTGCGGCACTCCCTCAGTACTGCCCCTCCGACAGTGCGGCACTCCCTCAGTACTGCCCCTCCGACAGTGCGGCACTCCCTCAGTACTTCACTTATTTATTTATCGATAAAGGTTGAGCAGGTTGGGCCTCTACTCATTGGAGTTTAGAAGAATGAGAGGTGATCTTATTGAAACGTATAAGATTATGAGGGGGGCTCGACAAGGTGGATGCAGAGAGGATATTCCCACTGATGGGGGAGACTAGAACTAGGGGGCATGGTCTTAGAATAAGGGGCCGCCCATTTAAAACTGAGATGAGGAGGAATTTCTTCTCTCAGAGGGTTGTAAATCTGTTGAATTCTCTGCCCCAGAGAGCTGTGGAGGCCGGGACATTGAATATATTTAAGGCGGAGATAGACAGATTTTTGAGCGATAAGGGAGTGAAGGGTTATGGGGAGTGGGCAGGGAAGTGGAGCTGAGTCCATGATCGGATCAGCCATGATCGTATTAAATGGCGGAGCAGGCTCGAGGGGCCGAATGGCCGACTCCTGCTCCTGTTTTTTGTGTTCATTCGTTAATCCCACCGTGACACACAAATCCAGCAAGGGCCCTCTCATTGTAATCTAACAGGAGCACTAACCAACATAAAACACAGATGTAAAAATAGCCAAACTGGGCTTTATACTCACATTGTACCAGCTCTGCAATTTCTGGAAGAAAAAAAGAAAACGGTAAATTATTGTGTGTCTGGAGGGAGAGGAGGAAAGGATCAGATTACAGAACTAATAGCGGGAAGAGGGCAAACGATTCGAGTTAAAAGCACGAACACGGGGAACAACTTTCTCACAAATGTTACGGACGCAATGTAGGGAATGTCACACACCATCCCGACTTGGAAATATATCTGTCGTTCCTTCATCCTCGCTGGGCGGCTCACACCACCTTCTCCAGGAGCAATTAGGGATGTGCAATAAATGCCGGCCTTGCCAGGAATGAATTTTAAAAAGCTGATTTATAGAAGAACGTAAGACATAGGAGCAGGAGTCAGCCATTCGGCCCCTCGAGCCTGCTCTGCCATTCAATACGATCATGGCTGATCATCGATCTCAACTCCACTTTCCCGCCCGGTCCCCAGATCTCAATTCCCTTGGTTCCCAAAAATCTATCGATCTCAGCCTTGAATATACTCAATGACTGAGCCTCCATGGCCCTCTGGGGCAGAGAATTCCACAGATTCACCACCCTCTGAGTGAAGAAATTCCTCCTCATCTCAATCCTAAATGGCAAACCCCTTATCCTGAGACTGTGACCCCTGGTTCTAGACTCCCCAGCCCGGGGGAAACACCCTCCCTGCATCTACCCTGTCAAGTCCTGTAATAAATTTATACATTTCAATGAGATCCCCTCTCATTCTTCTAAATTCCAGAGAGTATCGGCCCATTCTACACAATCTCTCCTCGTAAGACAGCCCTCTGATCCTGGGAATCAGTCTGGTGAACCTTACTTTGTGTCCTAGATATACATAGTATTTCTTAAGGTGCCTTTTACCTCCGCTCGGTAAAGATTACTATGAGAGAGGACAAAGACTAAACAATAAGAACCAGAGAAGTTTACAGCACGGGAGGAGGCCATTCGGCCCATCGTGTCCGCATTGCGCCGGCCGACCAAGAGCTACCCAGCCGAATCCCACTTTCCCGCTCTCGGTCCGTAGCCCTGCAGGTTACGGCACTTCAAGTGTACATCCAAATGTGGTGAGGGTTTCTGCCTCTACCACCCTTTCAGGCAGTGAGTTCCCCCCTAGACCCCCACCACCCTCTGGGTGAAGACATTTCCCCTCAAACCCCCTCTAAACCTCCCCCCAATTACTCTCAATCTGTGCCCCCTGGTTGTTGACCCCTCTGCCAAGGGAAACAGGTCCGTCCTATCCACTCTATCCAGGCCCCTCATCATTTTATACACATCAATCAGGTCTCCCCTCAGCCTCCTCTGTTCCAAAGTAAACAACCCCAGCCTATCCAATCTTTCCTCATCGCTAAAATTCTCCAGTCCTGAAACATCCTGGTAAATCTCCTCTGCACCCTCTCCAGTGCAACATCCTAGTAAATCTCCTCTGTACCTTCTCCAGTGCAACATCCTGGTAAATCTCCTCTGCACCCTCTCCAGTGCAACATCCTGGTAAATCTCCTCTGTACCCTCTCCAGTGCAACATCCTGGTAAATCTCCTCTGCACCCTCTCCAGTGCAACATCCTGGTAAATCTCCTCTGTACCCTCTCCAGTGTGACATCCTGGTAAATCTCCTCTGTACCCTCTCCAGTGCAACATCCTGGTAAATCTCCTCTGTACCCTCTCTCGTGCAACATCCTGGTAAATCTCCTCTGTACCCTCTCTCGTGCAACATCCTGGTAAATCTCCTCTGTACCCTCTCCAGTGCAACTCTCCAGTGCGATCACATCTTTCCTGTAATGCGGTGACCAGAACTGCATGCAGTACTCCAGCTGTGGCCTAACCAGTGTTTTATATAGTTCAAGCATAACCTCCCTGCTCCTGTATTCCATGCATTGGCTCATAAAGGCAAGTATTCCGTATGCCTTCTTAACCACCTTATCGACCTGGCCCGCTACCTTCAGGGATCTGTGGACCTGCACTCCAACCTCAGGGTCCAGGAATTTAAGAGAGTCTGAGAGAATCTACCGAGATGTGCCCAGCACATTCTTACAGAGCTGGTATTCCTCATGGGCTGTTGGGCAGTTATTATTTGCTGCCTATACAGTAAACACCTCAAGTCGCTGGAGAAATACCACCAACGATGTCTCCAAGATCCTGCAAATCCCCCGGGAGGACAGACGCACCAACGTTAGCGTCCTCGACCAGGCCAACATCCCCAGCATCGAAGCACTGACCACACTCGACCAGCTCCGCTGGGCAGGGCCACATTGTCCACATGCCCCAGACACGAGACTCCAAAGCAAGCGCTCTACTCGGAACTCCTTCACGGCAAACGAGCCAAAGGTGGGCAGAGGAAACGTTACAAGGGACCACCCTCAAAGCCTCCCTGATAAAGTGCAACATCCCCACCGACACCTGGGAGTCCCTGGCCCAAAGACCAGTCTGCCCTAAGTGGAGGAAGTGCATCCGGGAGGGCGCTGAGCACCTCGAGTCTCGTCGCCGAGAGCGTGCAGAAACCAAGCGCAGGCAGCGGAAGGAGCGTGCGGCAAACCAGTCCCACCCTCCCCTTCCCTCAACGTCTATCTGTCCCACCTGTGACAGGGACTGTGGTTCCCGTATTCGGCTGTTCAACCACCTCAGGACTCGTGTTAAGAGTGGAAGCAAGTCTTCCTCGATTCCGAGGGGCTGCCTATGATGATGATGAGTATTTGCTGCCAATGATGATGTGTTGAGAGTCCTAGACAGCCCAGTGCCCAGAGCACGGGGTAAATATGCCGTGTCCTTACCCGCGAATTCTTGCTGTTACGCCCAGGAGTGGAGTAGCTGTACTGGCTGCCACAGGGCTGCCTTTCTGAGGAGCTGTCTGAACCCTTCTCCACCGCACTGTCCCCGTCCATGGCCTTGGTGTAGAGCTGGGGGCGTTTGCGTAGTGCCGGGGAGCTAGTCGGGGTGCTCCGCCCCGAGTTACTGGCAGTGCTGCAGTGGAGGGAATGGGACGGGTTAATGGGGCTGGATATCAGGGGTCAGAGTAACCACCATCCGGGACCCTCCGTGTGTCTGCTTCCACTCCCCCTCCCCCTCCTCTCCCCTCCCCCTCCTCTCCACTCCCCCCCCTCCCCCTCCCCCTCCCCGCATCCCCTCCCCCTCCTCTCCACTCCCCCCTCCCCCTCCTCTCCACTCCCTCCCCCCACATCCCCTCCCCCTCCTCTCCCCCCCCCACATCCCCTCCCCCTCCTCTCCACTCCCCCCCCCTCCCCCTCCTCTCCACTCCCCTCCCCTCCCCCTCCCCCTCCCCCACCCACATCCCCTCCCCCTCCTCTCCACTCCCCCCCCCACATCCCCTCCCCCTCCTCTCCACTCCCCCCCCCACATCCCCTCCTCTCCACTCCCCCCCCCACATCCCCCCCCCCTCCTCTCCACTCCCCCTCCCCTCCTGTCCACTCCCCCTCCTCTCCACTCCCCCCTCCCACTCCTCTCCACTCCACCCCCCCGCATCCCCTCCTCCTCCACCATCCCTCCCCCCCCTCCCGCATCCCCTCCCCCTCATCACCACTCCCCCCACCGCATCCCCTCCCCCTCCTCTCCACTCCCCCCCCTCCCGCATCCCCTCCTCCCTCCTCCCTCCTCTCCACTCCCCCCTCCCGCATCACCACTCCCCCCACCGCATCCCCTCCCCCTCCTCTCCACTCCCTCCCCTCCCCCTCCTCTCCACTCCCTCCCCTCCCCCTCCTCTCCACTCCCTCCCCTCCCCTCCACTCCCTCCCCTCCCCCTCCTCTCCACTCCCCCCCCTCGCCTCCCGCATCCCCTCCCCCTCATCTCCAATCCCCCCCTCCCCCTCCTCTCCACTCCCCCCCCCTCCCGCAACCCCTCCTCCCTCCTCTCCACTCCCTCCCCCTCTCGCATCCCCTCCTCCCACCCCGGATCACAGGCTCCAAGTGTACAGCCAACTCCTTCACCTCACAGACTTGACTCAAGGGGAGGCATTTAACCCCCTACCTCTGTGCTGATATTCTGCCACTGGGAACCTCGCCCTCCCCCAGTCTCCCTCTCTCGCTCTGTCTTTCTCCATCCCCCCACACCCCCAAATCTCACTCACTATCATGGTTCCGCTCACACTCTCTCGTCACCCCGCTCCTCTATCACAAACTATTCTACTCCCACCTCTCTCCCTCACTATCTGCCACAATCGCACACACTCTATTCCTCTCTGTCTCCATTCCCACACTCACTCTATCCCTCTCTCTATCCCATTCCCACACTCACTCTAGCCCCCTTTCTTTCTCTCTCTCTATCCCATTCCCACACTCTCTCTCTCTCTCTCTCTCTCTCCATTCCCACACTCACTTTCTCCCCCTCACTCTCCATTCCCACACTCACTCTATCCCCCTCTCTCTCTCCATTCCCACACTCACTCTATCCCTCTCTCTCTCCATTTCCACACTCACTCTATCCCTCTCTCTCTCTCCATTCCCACACTCACTCTATCACCCTCTCTCTCTCCCATTCACCCCCTCTCTCTCTCTATCCCATTCCCACACTCACTCCATCTCTCTCTCTCTCTCTCCCCATTCCCACACTCACTCTATCCCTCTCTCTCTCCATTCCCACACTCTCTCTATACCCCTCTCTCTCTCCATTCCCATACTCTCTCTATCCCCCTCTCTTTCTCCATTCCCACTCTCTCTATCCTCACCCCCATCTTTCTCTCCATTCCCACACTCTCTCTATCCCCCTCTCTCTCCATTCCCACACTCTCTCTATCCCCCTCTCTCTCTCCATTTCCACACTCTCCCTATCCCCCTCTCTCTCTCTATTTCCACACTCACTCTATCCCTCTCTCTCTCTCTAATCCCACACTCTCCCTGTCCCCCTCTCTCTCTCCATTCCCACACTCTCCCTTTCCCCCTCTCTCTCCATTCCCACACTCTCCCTATCCCCCTTTCTCTCCATTCCCACACTCTCTCTATCCCCCTCTCTCTCCATTCCCACACTCTCTCTATCCCCCTCTCTCTCTCCATTCCCACACTCTCTCTATCCCCCTCTCTCTCTCAATTTCCACACTCTCCCTATCCCCCTCTCTCTCTCTATTTCCACACTCACTCTATCCCCCTCTCTCTCTCTATTTCCACACTCTCTCTATCCCCCTCTCTCTCTCCATTCCCACACTCTCTCTATCCCCCTCTCTCTCTCCATTCCCACACTCTCTCTATCCCCCCCTCTCTCTCTATTTCCACACTCTCTCTCTATCTCCCTCTCTCTCTCCATTCCCACACTGACTCTATCCCCCTCTCTCTCTCTATTTCCACACTCTCTCTATCCCCCTCTCTCTCTCCATTCCCACACTCTCTCTATCCCCCTCTCTCTCTCCATTCCCACACTCACTCTATCCCCCCTCTCTATTTCCACATTCTCTCTATCCACCTCTCTCTCTCCATTCCCACACTCTTTCTATCCCCCTCTCTCTCTCCATTCCCACACTCTCTCTATCACCCTCTCTCTCTCCATTCCCACACTCACTCTATCCCCCCCTCTCTCTCCATTCCCATACTCACTCTATCCCCCCCTCTCTCTCTATTCCCACACTCTCTCTATCCCCCCTCTCTCTCCATTCCCACACTCACTCTATCCCCCCCTCTCTCTCCATTCCCACACTCACTCTATCCCCCCCTCTCTCTCTCCATTCCCACACTCACTCTATCCCCCACTCTCTCTCTATTCCCACACTCTCTCTATCCCCCTCTCTCTCTCTCTATTTCCACACTCACTCTATCCCCCCCTCTCTCTCTCCATTCCCACACTCACTCTATCCCCCCTCTCTCTCCATTCCCACTCTCTCTCTATCCCCCTCTCTCTCTCCATTCCCACACTCACTCTATCCCCCCCCTCTCTCTCCATTCCCACACTCACTCTATCCCCCTCTCTCTCTCCATTCCCACACTCTCTCTACCCC